>NC_057802.1:89934471-89946140 GCF_018294505.1 Triticum aestivum
GCTTCCCTTCCCTCCCGTTGCTCTGTCCCTCCCTCGCTCGTCCGATCTACATCTGCCCCCTTCTCTCTCCGTCTTCGTGTTTTTCTTCCTTCGTTCTCGGCAGTGTCAAGATTTGTGTTTCTTTTCCCGGAGCGGCGGCGGCGGTGGGGTGGTGGTGTGGTGGCGCGGCGGGAGATTCAGGGAGATCTAGCTCGATCTGCCTCTGTTCTTGGAGCTCGAGGACGCGGGGAGGCGAGATGGCGGCGCAGGAGCAGGAGCAGCAGGCCAAGACGAGCACCACCAGCTCGCTGCCGTCCAGCAGCGACCGCTCCTCCAGCTCCGGCCCCAACAACCTCAAGGAAGGAGGTACCCACCGTCTCTCCGTCTCCCCTCGGATTCCCGCTCCTTTGCTCGCTCGCTGACTGAATCCGGCAGCTCAGCTCGAGAGTCGAGACGCTGACGACGCGTGTCTATGTGTATGATGTGGTGGCAGGCGCGGAGAGCGACGAGGAGATACGGCGGGTGCCGGAGATGGGCGGCGGGTCGGCGTCGTCGGGCGCGGGGGACGGCAAGCAGCTGCAGCTGGCGGCGGCCGGGGGCGGGCAGGCCCCGGCGGGGAAGAAGCGCGGGCGCGCCGCCGGGGACAAGGAGCAGAACCGGCTGAAGCGGCTGCTGCGGAACCGCGTGTCGGCGCAGCAGGCGCGGGAGCGGAAGAAGGCCTACATGACGGAGCTGGAGGTGAAGGCCAAGGACCTCGAGCTCCGCAATGCCGAGCTGGAGCAGAAGGTCTCCACCCTCCAGAACGAGAACAACACGCTCCGCCAGGTACCGTATCCACCCCAGATCCTCCCTCCCAGCACAATTGTCTACTGTCAGAGTCGCCATTGCGATGCTGAATCTTGCATGCTTCCTCGCGATTGCGGTGCAGATACTGAAGAACACGACGGCGCACGCCGGGAAGAAGTCGAGCGGCGGCAAGGGGGGAGACGGCGGCAAGAAGCACCACCACTTCGGCAAGGGCTAGCAGCAAGAGCGAGCTTCTCTGCTCTGCTGCGACGATGGTTGCTAGGAACCACCCAACGTCTGCTCATCTGACCATTGTAGGACACTGCTGTTGTTGTTTGCTGCCGCAGTTTGACGCTTGTCTTGTCTTCTTCTTTTTCACTCCTCTCTTCTCCACGGTTGCCCGGTCGCCCGCTTTTGATGTCTCACTGCCACTGTTGTGTGTGCCCTGTCCATGGTAGCTTGTTGTTAGGAATGTTGATCTATGTGAACATTGGTTGTGTATTGTACTGTACTCTTCTCTTCTCTTCTCCAGCATTGCAATTTGGCATCTTCACAAACCTGATCGCCGAGGAAAAGAACTTCAAAAGATGGATTTCAGTTCACATCCAATGGCCTACCTAAATTTATCTCCTTCTGAAGCCGAGGTAGGCATGGCCGTCTAGAGAGTCGGCGTATAGCAGCTGATGTGAAACAAGAGAATTTGTATCATTTGCTGAACTTTCATCGTAGACAAAAAAAGGTGAGAAGGTCAGCCAAAGGGGCTCTCTGTGCTTCGTCAAAGAACAGCTGTCCTGAAAATGCAAGCAGCTACTGACGAATTCAGCACTGAATTCAGAACAGCTGAGGAGCTATGTGACTTACAATTGCCTGATGTAGTTTTATTCAGGCCATAACATATTCTGTGGCAATGGTTTTAGTAGAGCAAATTGACTTGCAATGTGCAGAGGGGAAAAAGAATGACAGAATTTACAAGAACACGCAACGGCCGTTCTGTTCATGCTTGGCATTCTTGTACCCAACCCAACACAGACCCACAATATCAATAGGAGCAGTCAGGGAGGGGACCCTGATATAACAGTGCTAAACTGAGCCACTTCATTTATTTATCCGGGTATCACATAGTACATCATCAAATTACCAAGCCCCAAAACTTTTTCGGCGTGTATGGTCCGCCGTAAAGTAAGCGACCACTACCAGGGTTCAGGTCTTCCTATCCTTAACGAACTACTTTCTTCAAACACTAAACTTTAACCGACTCTTAACCACCTTTTCAGCCTTTTCCTTCAGAACATGTAAAGTTACCGTGCGCGTATCAGTAGCACCAACACCGTGGTAGATCCGATCCGAGAGCACTTCACATCACACCTACCAGTAATTTTTCGGCATCATCGACGGCCAGACTCACTCAAGAAGCCTCAACGGCGTGGAAGAACGGCTGGAGGATCCACCCGTTCGCTACGTGTGCGTCGCTCTCATCGTGTACTCTGCCACAAGCTTTGAGAACAGAGACGACTTGTTCTCCAGCAGCTTGGCCGGCGTGTCACGCTCCACGGCCACACCTGCATAGATTGGCACGGCGTTTGTCAGACCAACAGGTATGACAAGCACATGGGATTAGTAGAAGAAATAACGAGGCGCGATCGCGATTTGTTTTAATGGTCTGATGGCTGACCGTTGTCGAGGAGCAGAACCATGTCGCTGTCGAGGACCGAGGTGATTCGATGCGCAATCGTGATGACCGTCGCCTCAGAGAAGTTCTCGCGCAGTGTTTTCTGGATCATGTTGTCCGTCGCGGTATCCACTGAGGCAGTGGCTTCGTCCAGAACCAGTATCTTGGTCCGCTTCAGAATCACTCTTCCAAGGCAGACAAGCTGGCGCTGGCCCACGCTCCAGTTCTCTCCGTTCTCGATCACTGCAAGGCAAATTTACAGAAAGTTTCAGTTTTCGAAAGAACATGCAGTACTGGGAAAAACGTGAAGAGTATGCAAATTCAGTACAGTATTAGACTTTCAACTGCATGACTAAAAATAAACATATCACATATCAGACCTGGCGAGTCGAGTTTCAGCTCCTTCTTCCTGACCTCATCTTCCAGCTGACAGTTATCCAAGGCCTGAAATGGAGCAAGCAAAGGATTCAGACTGCCACTTCCAAGAGGTTCTCGACTATTTTGTAAGTATTTGACGACTGACAAGAAATGAAGCATGTGAAAGCGAAACTACCTCCCAGATTTGATTGTCATTGTACTCGTTAAGAGGGTCAAGGTTGCTCCTCACAGTTCCCTCAAACATCGTTGGATCTTGTGGAATGATGCTAAGTCTAGATCTCAGGTCGTGCAGCCCGATGGTGCAGATGTCAACACCATCTACCAGTATCTGACCAACAGTAGGCTCGACAATACGGAAAAGGGCCTGTATGAGTGTTGATTTACCACTGCCTGTTCTTCCAACAATACCAGTCTTCATGCCTCCAGGAAAAGTGACGTTAAGGCCCTTCAGAACAAATGGTAGTTGTGGAGCATATCTCACCTGCAGAAATTTGACAAATTAAGGAACATCACTATCTAGAATAAATTGGCCATTACTCATTTGATAAAAAGCTGAATTTACAATTCGTATCCCATCAGACTGGATTTCTAATAGTTCACTCACAATGGCAAAAATATGACATTTCTGCACAACAACACGGTAAAAGAAAAGGAGAACATAGTTAAACAGGAGGGAGAAGGAAAGGGTACTTACATGGACGTCACGAAGCTGAATTTCTCCCTCTGACGGCCAGTTACTGGGCAACTTATCTTCTGACGTTGAAAGTGGGGGCTCTTCAGGAATGCTTATGTATTGCAGAATTCTTTCTACTGATATGATCTTGTTCTCCAAATTGCACATGCTCCACACAACCCATGCTTGCAGCATGTTCAAGTTAAGCCCATATGTGACCGCGAGACCAGCAATACCTGAAAGCAGGATGTAGATTTAGTTGCAAGCCCATATCAAGTCACGTCTAATCTGCTAACGTTACTCGGTATAAATATTGTTCCGAACTAGTAACATCCTAACCTGGATCGATGATACCAGTTGGTAGACTGATCAGAAATACCAAAGCGAATGCAAATGTGAAGGACGACAGCGTATCCAAGCGGAAACAAAGCCACTCCATTGCTACAGCATTGTAGAATTTCGGTCGAGAGTAGGCATCCATTAGATGGCTATTAGTTGATACAAACTGATGTTCTTTGCCAAAACTTCTGATGGTGGTTGATCCAGTAATTGATTCAGCAAAATGTTGTATGATAGGAGCTTTGCAAACCCCTACCAGCCTTTGCAGCTCTCTGGCCGTCTCAATGTAGTAGCGCTGCAAGATGATAGATGTAATAAGGTGCTGATCTTGCAGTGAAAAGAACATGAAGAATAAATATTAAATAGATTAAATTACCTGGTACCAGAAGCAGATAATGATCACAGGAACGAACACAAGAAACACCTGCCATGCTACCTGAGACATCACCGCAATAATTCCAACTAGTTGTATGATGGAAAACGCAACAGAGCCCATCTGGTAAGCGATGTTTGTATCCACTTCGCTTTGATCAGTTGAAGCCTAAACAGTTCAATCTTGAGTGAGTAATAATCGAAGTAAACAAATCAAACTTACCAGGAAATCTGAGGAGATGCAAATGACTTACTCTATTCAAGATGCGCCCACTTGGAGTGGAATCGAAGAAAGACATAGGAGCTCTGAATATGGCCATATGCATCTTGTTGAACAACAGAGTTGCTGTTTTGTATGCAGCTGTCACAAGAAACAGTGCCCTTATGAGGATGCACAGCGAACTTGCAACAGCCAATGCCACGAAGACATAGATCAGTGTCGACGTGCTCACTGGAGGCTCAGCGTCTTTCGACACAGGAGAAGCCCAAGCCATCCAGTAATTGCTAGCAATCTGAAGTACTTGGAAAAGTAGCTGTGCTATCAACACGAATGGTACGAGAGCTCCGCCGTAAGCCAATGTGAGGTACTTCCAGTAGACCCAGAACCCCACCCTGCCCTTTTCTCTTTCTTCTTCCTGCACCAGCTGCCCACTCTGAACCTTGTCACCGTCGTCTTTGCCATTTTGTTTATCTTTCTCTTCAGCTGATGACAATGACCTGGATAGGCTTAAAGAGATTGTTTCACTGCCTCCATTAGCAACATCAATCACGTCCAATGCTGTGAGAGCATCTTGGTGAGCACCAACCAGTTCCATTAGCTCTTCCCCTGAACCAAGTATATCGTTGTATTTGCCTGCTTGTGCTATCCTCCCACCCTTCATTACCTACATTAAAATTATCTTCTAAGGAGAACCGAACAATTTATGGCAATAAAATTTGCATGAAACATTCGCCAGTGAAATTCTCACCAGAATAAGATCAGCTGAAGGCAGGAATTCAATCTGGTGAGTGACATAAACCACTGTTTTTGAAGCCAAAGCCCCAAGCAAGCATTCCTGCAAATGGAAGAAACCTTAATAAGCAAGATGTTCTCAAACTCCTATATTGAACAAAAAAAAGAATGTATTATACCTTGAAAAGGTGGGATCCTGTATGGGCATCGACTGCGCTGAACGGATCATCAAACAAATAGATGTCGGCATCCTGATACAAAGCTCGGGCTATCTGAATCCTTTGCTTCTGCCCGCCACTAAGATTTATGCCTCGCTCTCCAATGACTGTCTTGTCACCGAATGGCAAGATCTCCAAGTCTTTCTTCAGCGAACACCACTCAAGGACCCTGTCATATTTCTCACTGTCCATCTCCTTGCCGAAGAGTATGTTGTCCTGAATTTTGCCACTCTGTATCCATGCCGTCTGGCTGACATATGCCGTTGTTCCGCAAATCTTGACCTCTCCTGATAGCTTTGGCACCTCACCAAGAATGCAAGAGAGCAAGCTTGATTTTCCAGAGCCGACCGTCCCACAGACCGCAACACGCATGCCTTGCTGAGCTTGAAAATTCAGGTCCTTCAGCGTTGGCAGTTCAGGTGAGCCGTCCCAGGAGAAGCACCCATTGCTGACCTCAATTGCAACATTGGAGCTACCACTTGGTAGCCTCTCCACAGCGTCCGTCGGCAACTCCTCAAGGCATAGGAAAGATGCTATCCTGTCAAGAGACACCTTGGTCTGAATCATCATCGATATTGTGTCAGGAAGGTTGTATATTGGTTCCTGAAGCACCCGGAACGTGGCCAATGCAGACAGCACCTTCCCTGACTCCAATGGTATCCCTAAGAGCATGCAAGCTCCGAAGGTTACCACGGCGACGAAGGTCGGGGCACCCCAGAACACGAAGGTGGCCGCGGTCGATGTGTAAAGGTACTTCTTGAGCCAGCTTGTCTCTGTCGTCCTGAGGTCAATGATCTTGGACAAGAACTTCATTTCCCACCCCTGCAGTTTAAGAATCCTCATGTTGCGCAGGATCTCAGATGTCGCCTTCATCCTGACATCCTTGCAGTCCATGAGCTTCTGCTGGAACTTCTCCTGCATTTTCATGGGAGGCACATTTGCAAGCATGACCACAATGGTGGCACCGAGCGCTGCAAGCGACGCTACCCCCAGGGTGGAGTACAGGATGAACAATGCCATGCCTACTTGGAGTGGCACCAACCAGAGATCGTGCATGTACCATGAGAAGAGGCCGACACGGTCGGCGTCCACGCTGATGATGTTGATCATCTCGCCGCTCGTGCGGCTCTGTCTGGAGGTGCTGGACAGAGAGAGCCCTTTCTGGTACACGACGGAGACGAGCGCGGAGCGAGCACGTATCCCGGCTTGCTGTAGCCGGAAGAACCAGTGCCGTTGTGACAAGCACTCAAACACCTTGGCTACGATGAATGTGACAACAAGGAGCTTCCCCTTGCTGGCGTACCCCTCGTCGCCGTTGAGGTACTGCACCAGGGAGTCTATGAGGTACGGGCCAACGTAGGTGGCCAAATTGTAGATGAGCGCGTAGAGCGCGGTCACCGCGATGTGCCACCACACGGTGCGCACAAGGGCCTTGGTGAGCTTGAACGCGGTGAACTTGGGGCCAGAGCCGTCGCCGGCTTGCGCCTCCAGGTTCGTCTTGAACGAGGGGAGCAGGCCGGCCACGCTGTCGGCATGATCAAGGTCCGGGACGTCGTCGAGGCCGAGGGCCTTCTTGTTGCCGACGGCGAGCAGGGGCCCCATCCAGGAGAAGGTGAGGACGCTGAGGAAGCCGGCGCTGGTGAAGAGGGAAGCATCGACGGTGTCGTCGCCGCGGCTCTCGCTCGCGCCGTTGAGCAGAGGCTCCTCGGAAGCAGAGCCGCCCGTCGTCTTGGCCGAGAACCCGGCGACGAGTAGCGCCACGGCTGCGAGGACCTCAACGGCGTCGCGCGCCCACGGAAGCGCGGGCACGGGGAGCCCGTAGGAGAGGGTCGTCGCGGCGTGGACGGCGACGGCGAGCACGGAGAGGAGAAGGAAGAGCGCCCACCAGAGCTTGAGCGGCGCGGCGAACCGCTCCTCCCCGCGGCCGCGGTACTGGAGATGCAGGTAGGCCGCGAGCAGCAGCCACGCCACCGCGCGCGCCGCGGCGTCCGCCTGGTCGGCCACCGCGTCGGGCGCCCCCCACCCGGCCTCGCCGCTGTTGTCGAGGTACCACGAGACGAGCGAGTACGCGCCGAGGAAGACCTCGGACGCCGCCAGAGCCCAGGTGGCGCGCACCGCGAACTGTCCCCACCGGAGCCGGATGCCACTGCCTCTCCCCGGGGCGGCGGCAGATTCCTTGCCGCGGGGGGCGGGGGCGAAGAGGAGCCGGGCCGCGACGGCGAGCGCGAGCAGGAGGTGGGCCCCGGCGCCGAGGCCGTGGAGGAGCGCCGGCTGCAGGAGGACGGGGAGGGCGGGCTCCGCCATCGCTGCCGCGAAAGGCGACGACGACGGCGACGCCGCGGTGGGCATGGGTGGGCGCAGGCTGGGTGAGTGGAGCGCCGGAGCGGGCGGGCGGGGGTTATATAGGGGAACGGGCGGGGGGCGGCTGCGGCGCGGCTCGGGACCTTGGGGTCCAAGACACCTCCCACCACCCCGTGTACCTACCCACCCGCGTCTCGCCGCGGCCGCGACGGAGGGGAGCCAAGCAGTGATGGGCGGATCGGAGGTGGGCGAGGTGAGTAAATCAAAATCGGGGTTTTGGTGGTGGCGGTGCCCCCCGGGCGATCGCAACAAGCGGTGGCGGCAGCCGAGATAAATGAGCTGCAGAATCCCGGCCCGGCCGGCCGGGGTTTTGACCACGCCTCCCTCACCCGTCCCAAGAGCAATTAGTTAAGAGTATCTTCTACTGCACGGTTTAAAAATCCCCTTCGCAAAATCCGACGACGAGATAATAAAAGGTGGTGGCTCTGTTGGAATTTTCCGAAGGAAATGTGGTATTAGCATCCTGTAAACCGTAGGCCAAATATAATGGCTTTGTGTAATTTTTCTTTCCTTTCCTTTTCTTTACTCCCTCTGTAAGGAATATAAGAGTGTTTGGATCACTAGTAGATCACTAAACTAGTGATCTAAACACTCTTATATTTCTTTACGGACGAGTGCTTTTTTAGAGTATATATGTGCGGCTTCGATCAGAGTAAAATCTGCCAAGCTGCTATGATGATCGTCAATCTAGAGATAATAAGTCCAACAGCATCCTGGCATTTCCTTTTTCAAGTTATAAGTCCAGTAACACCTTATTGGTGACTTGCACTTTTTTTTAACACATTGGTGACTTGTACTTGATCGGGTAAAAGGAAGTCAGTACATCTCACGCTGGCACCACATGCGGGTTCAGACGATGGAAACCCTCTCCCGATAACATCGCTGCCTAGCTTTGTCGTTTGTGCCTCTTCTGTAAATGGAACTACAACAATTTTTCCGCTTGTTTCTTTTTTGAAAATTTACTACTCCATCTCAGGGTTCTTTATTCCTCCATCTCAGGGCTACAATCGGCTAGTACAAAGCTTGAAAAACAATCTGGTGTATCATGCAACCAAACACCGGTGCACACCCCAATTATACCACGTCTAACTAATTCGTGAGCCACTCTATTTTGACCATGACTAATTTTATAGGGGATAAAAAAGCTTGAATCTCCAGGAAAGATTTGATCTCAGCCATCAAATGGCTATTCCTAGCCCAAACCAGTATAATGCTAGTGAGAGCTTGCAAAGCAACAGTTGTGTCCGTTTCAGGTGGACAGGAAGCTCCGATCGTCGCAAGGTTAATGATATACCTTCCATGATTGCTCTTAGTTCGACTTAGAGGATATCGTCAAACTGGAGCCTCAACCGCTTCATCTCTTAGGGTTGTATAGGCGGCGCCACATGCATGGCGGGAGTGGTTGAGGATTATGACAACGATGGCAGTCAAGGGGCCGGCTGCAACATGGGCCATCTTCTTGGGGTGCAAAACACATCCCTACCCATGTTCGTTTTACCGCGGGTGGCCACCCACCTGGATTGGCTGCGACGGAGGATCCCTTTTTACCTCTGCGCCTCGATTAATCCAATACAATACGATGGGGGGGAGCAGGGTTGATTGACGGGATTGAAGCGGCGGAAGGGGGCTTATTTGGCTTGTAGGAATTTCATAATCTTGTAGGATTCCAATCCATATGAATTTTCTCTATGGAAGCCCTTTGTATCACAGGAATGGGTTCACCAAAATGTTATGGAATACATTCATGTACCCTCCATTCCATAGAAATCCAAAGGCTCCTTAGGTTCATGCCTCTTGATTTGGATTCTCAAAATGTAGGAATAGAAAACCCGTAGGAATCATTGTGTCGTGTCCTCTTGATTCCTACAGGATTACAAAACTACAAGAATTTGTACGGAAGATGTTTGATAGCACATGAAAAACAAAGGAATTCTACCAAGATGGTTGAGTGGATGGCAATTTTCCTCCAAAATATAGTGCAAATGAATCATATGAAAAAACTAAGGATTCCATTCACGCAATAAAATGATCGTTGTATGAAAAAAATCATGAGGATCTAAATGCCCCCAAAATCCTATGAATTTCCTTTGAACCAAAGGAGCCCTTCAAAGAGAAGTTGAGGAGAACCGTAGGAATATCAAATTTTCTTATGGTAGTACTATTCATGTCTTTGGTTTAAAGGAACGGGCTAAAGGAAAAAAGGATGAAACATTTCTTTGATCTCAGTTTCAGAGGAGAACATAGTAATTCTAACATCCACCTGTGTCTCCTTTCCAAATTTCAATGCATGAAGAACGAGACTAAGATACTTAGTGGCATAATAACATTCTAATTATATGGCATCCTTTGGTTCATAAGATAGAGTACCATAAGAATAGGAACATCATAGGAAATGAGGTGACATGTATCCCCATTCCTATAGGATAAGAGATATCATTTGGTTGACATGATAAGTTTTTTTTGTCATGCCTGAGCTAATGTTTTGTTTCCTTTGAAATGTGAAGGATAGGAACTAGTCCTACATAGAAATAGGAATCAATTCCTACAAATCAAAAGAGCTCAAAACAAAATTTTATTATAGGAATCCTATTGTATAATGTTTTTACATTTTCATGTGGTTTGTTTTTTATTTGAGTCATGTTTATTATGACTTTTGTGTTTTTCCAATTCCTATGAACCAAAAATCCAAGTTGACAAAATTCCTATGTTTAACAATCTTATGTTTTACGCATGCGTTCCTCCTATATTTATGTGTTTTTCCTATTTATGCGCTTCTAGAACCATGTGAACCAAAGAAGCCCTAAACATGACTCAAATGCCATTTTATTTGGGGAAGTCTAGCACTGGCATTCTGTCTCTCTACTCAATTCCTTCAAATTTCCATGTTCATTTCATGTACACCATCTAAAGATACATCTTATATTGTACCCCTTCGCTCCTGCCTCGGCGAGCTCTTATCTAGGGTTTCTCTGCCTCTTGCCAGCGCCGGTGCCGGTCCGCCTTGTCTCATACTCCCTCTGTCCGTTGAAGAGTTTACTTCTATCTTTCCAATGCACTTTAAAATAGAAAAAGTATTTTCTCTCATCACATGGTAATCAAGACCAATAACATTCTACACATGGTCTTCTTAATTTTGACATGCACTTAACTCATTGGGGGTTGGGTAATGAAAGAGGAGAGAGGTGGCTTGCATTTTCCCAATGCATTTTTTACTCCACTCCATAATTTCTCCAAAAAAAGTCTACATGTATGTTGGGGAATGTAGTAATTTCAAAAAAATTCCTACGCACACGCAAGATCATGGTGATGCATAGCAACGAGAGGGGAGAGTGTCGTCCACGTACCCTCGTAGACCGTAAGCGGAAGCGTTATGAGAACGTGGTTGATGTAGTCGGACGTCTTCACGATCTGACCGATCCAAGTACCGAACGCACGGCACCTCCGAGTTCAGCACACGTTCAGCTCGGTGACGTCCAACGAACTCACGATCCAGTAGAGCTTCGCGGGAGAGTTCCGTCAGCACGACGGTGTGATGACGATGATGATGATGGTACCGACGCAGGGCTTCGCCTAAGCACCGCTACGATATGACCGAGGTGGATTATGATGGAGGGGGGCACCGCACACGGCTAAAAGATCAACTGATCAACTTGTGTGTCTATGGGGTGCCCTCTGCCCCCGTATATAAAGGAGCAAGGGAGGAAGGCCGGCCGGCCCTAGGAGGGCGTGCCAAGAGCAGGAGTCCTCCTCCTAGTGGGAGTAGGACTCCCCTTTCCTAGTCCCACTAGGAGGGGGAAGGAAGGAGTGGGAGAAGGGAAAGGCAAGGGGGGCGCCGCCCCCCATCCTTGTCCTATTAGGACTCAAGGGGAGGGGGCGCGCGGCCTGCCCTGGCCGGCCCCTCTCTCTCTCCACTAGGGTCCATCAAGGCCCATTAGACCCCGG
>NC_057802.1:89946434-89971488 GCF_018294505.1 Triticum aestivum
GTTTAAATATAGGCTTCCAATATATCAATCTTTATGTCTCGACCATTTAGAGACTCCTCGTCATGTCCGTGATCATATCCGGGACTCCGAACTACCTTCGGTTCATCAAAACACATAAACTCATATTACCGATCGTCACCGAACATTAAGCGTGCAGACCCTACGGGTTCGAGAACTATGTAGACATGACCGAGACTCGTCTCCGGTCAATAACCAATAGCGGAACCTGGATGCTCATATTGGCTCCTACATATTCTACGAAGATCTTTATCGGCCAAACCGCATAACAACATACGTTGTTCCCTTTGTCATCGGTATGTTACTTGCCCGAGATTCCATCGTCGGTATCTCAATACCTAGTTCAATCTCGTTACCGGCAAGTCTCTTTACTCGTTCCGTAATACATCATCCCGCAACTAACTCATTAGTTGCATTGCTTGCAAGGCTTATAGTGATGTGCATTACCGAGAGGGCCCAGAGATACCTCTCCGACAATCGGAGTGACAAATCCTAATCTCGATCTATGCCAACTCAACAAGTACCATTGGAGACACCTGTAGAGCACCTTTATAATCACCCAGTTACGTTGTGACGTTTGGTAGCACACAAAGTGTTCCTCCGGTATTCGGGAGTTGCATAATCTCATAGTCATAGGAACATGTATAAGTCATGAAGAAAGCAATAGCAATATACTAAACGATCGAATGCTAAGCTAACAGAATGGGTCAAGTCAATCACATCATTCTCTAATGATGTGATCCCGTTAATCAAATGACAACTCATGTCTATGGCTAGGAAACTTAACCATCTTTGATTCAACAAGCTAGTCAAGTAGAGGCATACTAGTGACACTTTGTTTGTCTATGTATTCACACATGTACTAAGCTTCCGGTTAATACAATTCTAGCATGAATAATAAACATTTATCATGATATAAGGAAATATAAATAACAACTTTATTATTGCCTCTAGGGTATATTTCCTTCAGTCTCCCACTTGCACTAGAGTAAATAATCTGGATTACACGGTAATGATTTTGACACCCATGGAGTCTTGGTGCTGATCATGTTTTTCTCGTGAGAGAGGCTTAGTCAACGGGTCTGCAACATTCAGATCCGTATGTATCTTGCAAATCTCTATGTCTCCCTCCTTGACTTGGTCGCGAATGGAATTGAAGCGTCTTTTGATGTGCTTGGTTCTCTTGTGAAATCTGGATTCCTTTGCCAAAGGCAATTGCACCAGTATTCTCACAAAAAAAATTCATTGGACCTGATGCACTAGGTATGACACCTAGATCGGATATGAACTCCTTCATCCAGACTCCTTCATTTGCTGCTTCCGAAGCAGTTATGTACTCCGCTTCACACGTAAATCCCGCCATGACGCTTTGCTTAGAACTGCACCAACTGACAGCTCCACCGTTCAATATAAACACATATCTGGTTTGTGACTTAGAGTCATCCGGATTAGTGTCAAATCTTGCATCGACGTAACCATTTACGACAAGCTCTTTGTCACCTCCATAAACGAGAAACATATCCTTAGTCCTTTTCAGGTATTTCAGGATGTTCTTGACCGCTGTCCAGTGATCCACTCATGGATTACTTTGGTACCTCCCTACTAAGCTAATAGCAAGGCACACATCAGGTCTGGTACACAGCATTGCATACATGATAGAGCCTATGGCTGAAGCATAGGGAACATCTTTCATTCTCTCTCTATCTTCTGCAGTGGTCGGGCATTGAGTCTGACTCAACTTCACACCTTGTAACACAGGCAAGAACCCTTTCTTTGCTTGATCCATTTTGAAAAACTTTATCAAGGTATGTGCTTTGTGAAAGTCCAATTAGGCGTCTTGATCTATCTCTATAGATCTTGATGCCCAATATATAAGCAGCTTCACCGAGGTCTTTCATTGAAAAACTCTTATTCAAGTATCCTTTTATGCAATCCAGAAATTCTATATCATTTCCAATCAACAATATGTCATCCACATATAATATTAGAAATGCCACAGAGCTCCCACTCACTTTCTTGTAAATACAGGCTTCTCCAAAAGTCTGTATAAAACCATATGCTTTGATCACACTATCAAAACGTTTATTCCAACTCCGAGATGTTTGCACCAGTCCATAGATGGATCGCTGGAGCTTACACACTTTGTTAGCATCCTTTGGATCGATAAAACATTCAGGTTGCATCATATACAACTCCTCTTCCAGAAATCCATTCAGGAATGCAGTGAAGGAAATATGCCCTAGAGGCAATAATAAAGTTATTATTTATTTCCTTATATCATGATAAATGTTTATTATTCATGCTAGAATTGTATTAACCGGAAACATAATACATGTGTGAATACATAGACAAACAGAGTGTCACTAGTATGCCTCTACTTGACTAGCTCGTTAATCAAAGATGGTTATGTTTCCTAGCCATAGACATAAGTTGTCATTTGATTAACGAGATCACCTCATTAGGAGAATGACGTGATTGACTTGACCCATTCCGTTAGCTTAGCACTCGATCGTTTAGTATGTTGCTATTGCTTTCTTCATGACTTATACATGTTCCTATGACTATGAGATTATGCAACTCCCGTTTACCGGAGGAACACTTTGTGTGCTACCAAACGTCACAACGTAAATGGGTGATTATAAAGGTGCTCTACAGGTGTC
The DNA here is from genome assembly GCF_018294505.1 of Triticum aestivum. Classification (NCBI taxonomy): domain Eukaryota; kingdom Viridiplantae; phylum Streptophyta; class Magnoliopsida; order Poales; family Poaceae; genus Triticum; species Triticum aestivum. The sequence continues at coordinate 89,949,113 of NC_057802.1, forward strand.
TCCAAAGGTACTTGTTGGGTTGGCGTATTTCGAGATTAGGATTTGTCACTCCAATTGTCGGAGAGGTATCTCCGGGCCCACTCGGTAATGCACATCACTATAAGCCTTGCAAGCATTGTGACTAATGAGTTAGTTGCAGGATGATGTCTTACAGAATGAGTAAAGAGACTTGCCGGTAACGAGATTGAACTAGGTATCGAGATACCGACGATCGAATCTCGGGCAAGTAACATACCGATGACAAAGGGAACAACGTATGTTGTTATGCGGTCTGACCGATAAAGATCTTCGTAGAATATGTGGGAGCCAATATGGGCATCCAGGTCCCGCTATTGGTTATTGACCGGAGACGTGTCTCGGTCATGTCTACATAGTTCTCGAACCCGTAGGGTCCGCACGCTTAACGTTACGATGACAGTTTTATTGAGTTTTGATGTACCGAAGGAGTTCGGAGTCCCAGATAAGATCGGGGACATGACGAGGAGTCTCGAAATGGCCGAGACGTAAAGATCGATATATTGGACGACTATATTCGGACTTCGGAAAGGTTCCGAGTGATTCGGGTAATTTTCGGAGTACCGGAGAGTTACGGGAATACGTATTGGGCCTTATTGGGCCATACGGGAAAGAAGAAAAAGGGCCTCAAGGGTGGCCGGACCCCTCCCCTTGGTCTGGTCCGAATTGGACTAGGGAAGGGGGGCGCCCCCTTCCTTCCTTCTCTTTTTCCCTTCCTCTTTTCCTATTCCATATGGGAGGTGGAATCCTACTAGGACTAGGGAGTCCTAGTAGGACTCCACACTTGGTGCGCCCCCTCCTAGGGCCGGCCTCCTCCTCCCTTGCTCCTTTATATACGGGGGCAGGGGGCACCCCAGAGACACAACAATTGATCCTTGAGATCTCTTAGCCGTGTGCGGTGCCCCCCTCCACCATATTACACCTCGATAATACCGTTGCAGAGCTTAGGCGAAGCCCTGCGTCGGTGGAACATCATCATCGTCACCACGCCGTCGTGCCGACGAAACTCTCCCTCAACACTCGGCTGGATCGGAGTTCGAGGGACGTCATCGAGCTGAACGTGTGTAGAACTCGGAGGTGTTGTACGTTCGGTACTTGATCGGTCGGATCGTGAAGACGTACGACTACATCAACCGCGTTGTGATAACGCTTCCGCTCTCGTCTACGAGGGTACGTGGACAACACTCTCCCCTCTTGTTGCTATGCATCACCATGATCTTGCGTGTGCGTAGGAATTTTTTTGAAATTACTACGTTCCCCAACATGCAGTCTTTACATCCATTTGCCAAATTTCATAATCATAAAATGCGGCAATTGCTAACATGATTCGGACGGACTTAAGCATCGCTACGGGTGGGAAAGTCTCATCGTAGTCAACACCTTGAACTTGTCGAAAACCTTTCGCAACAAGTCGAGCTTTATAGACAGTAACATTACCGTCAGCGTCTGTCTTCTTCTTGAAGATCCATTTATTCTCGATGGCTTGCCGATCATCGGGCAAGTCAACCAAAGTCCACACTTTGTTCTCATACATGGATCCCATCTCAGATTTTATGGCCTCAAGCCATTTTGCGAAATCTGGGCTCATCATCGCTTCCTCATAGTTCGTAGGTTCGTCATGGTCAAGTAACATGACCTCCAGAACAGGATTACCATACCACTCTGGTGCGGATCTTACTCTGGTTGACCTACGAGGTTCGGTAGTAACTTGATCTGAAGTTACATGATCATCATCATTAGCTTCCTCACTAATTGGTGTAGGAGTCACAGGAACAAATTTCTGTGATGAACTACTTTCCAATAAGGGAGCAGGTACAGTTACCTCATCAAGTTCTACTTTCCTCCCACTCACTTCTTTTAAGAGAAACTCCTTCTCTAGAAAGGATCCATTCTTAGCAACGAATGTCTTGCCTTCGGATCTGTGATAGAGGTTGTACCCAACAGTCTCCTTTGGGTATCCTATGAAGACACATTTCTCCGATTTGGGTTCGAGCTTATCAGGTCGAAGCTTTTTCACATAAGCATCGCAGCCCCAAATTTTAAGAAACGACAACTTTGGTTTCTTGCCAAACCACAGTTCATAAGGCGTCGTCTCAATTGATTTAGATGGTGCCCTATTTAACGTGAATGCAGCCGTCTCTAAAGCATAACCCCAAAATGATAGCGGTAAATCAGTAAGAGACATCATAGATCGCACCATATCTAGTAAAGTACGATTACGACGTTCGGACACACCATTACGCCGTGGTGTTCCGGGTGGCGTGAGTTATGAAACTATTCTGCATTGTTTCAAATGAAGACCAAAATCGTAACTCAAATATTCTCCTCCACGATCAGGTCGTACAAACTTTATTTTCTTGTTACGATGATCTTCCACTTCACTCTGAAATTCTTTGAACTTTTCAAATGTTTCAGACTTATGTTTCATCAAGTAGATATACCCATATCTGCTCAAATCATCTGTGAAGGTGAGAAAATAACGATACCCGCCGTGAGCCTCAACATTCATTGGACCACATACATCAGTATGTATGATTTCTAACAAATCTGTTGCTCGCTCCATTGTTCCGGAAAATAGTGATACGTCTCCAACGTATCTATAATTTTTGATTGCTCCATGCTATATTATCTTCTGTTTTGGACATTATTGGGATTTATTATACACTTTTATATTATTTTTGGGACTAACCTATTAACCAGAGGCCTAGCCCAGAATTGCTGTTTTTTGCCTACTTCAGAGTTTCACAGAAAAAGAGTATCAAACGGAGTCCAAACGGAATGAAACCTTCGGGAACGTGATTTTCAGAACGAACATGATCCAGAGGACTTGGACCCTACATCAAGAAAGCTACCAGGAAGCCACGAGGTAGGGGGCGCGCCTACCCCCCCTGGGCGCGCCCTCCACCCTCGTGGGCCCCATGTTGCTCCACCGACGTACTCCTTCCTCCTATATATACCTACGTACCCCCAAACGATCAGATACGGAGCCAAAAACCTAATTCCACCGCCGCAACCTTCTGTACCCGTGAGATCCCATCTTGGGGCCTGTTCCGGAGCTCCGCCGGAGGGGGCATCGATCACGCAGGGCTTCTACATCAACACCATAGCCTCTCCGATGAAGTGTGAGTAGTTTACCTCAGACCTTCGGGTCCATAGTTATTAGCTAGATGGCTTCTTCTCTATTTATCTCAATACAATGTTCTCCCCCTCTCTTGTGGAGATCTATTCGATGTAATCTTCTTTTGCGGTGTGTTTGTTGAGACCGATGAATTATGGGTTTATGATCAAGTTTATCTATGAACAATATTTGAATCTTCTGAATTCTTTTATGTATGATTGGTTATCTTTGCAAGTCTCTTCGAATTATCAGTTTGGTTTGGCCTACTAGATTGATCTTTCTTGCAATGGGAGAAGTGCTTAGCTTTGGGTTCAATCTTGCGGTGTCCTTTCCCAGTGACAGTAGGGGCCGCAAGGCACGTATTGTATTATTGCCATCGAGGATAAGAAGATGGGGTTTATATCATATTGCATGAGTTTATCCCTCTACATCATGTCATCTTGCTTAAAGCGTTACTCTGTTCTTATGAACTTAATACTCTAGATGCATGCTGGATAGCGGTCGATGTGTGGAGTAATAGTAGTAGATGCAGGCAGGAGTCGGTCTACTTGTTTCGGACGTGATGCCTATATACATGATCATGCCTAGATATTCTCATAACTATGCTCAATTCTGTCAATTGCTCAACAGTAATTTGTTCACCCACCGTAAATACTTATGCTCTCGAGAGAAGCCACTAGTGAAACCTATGGCCCCTGGGTCTATTTTCCATCATATTAATCTTCCAACACTTAGCTATTTCCGTTGCCTTTTATTTTACTTTGCATCTTTATCACAAAAATACCAAAAATATTATCTTATCATATCTATCAGATCTCACTCTCGTAAGTGACCGTGTAGGGATTGACAACCCCTTATCGCGTTGGTTGCGAGGATTTATTTGTTTGTGTAGGTGCGAGGGACTCGTGTGTAGCCTCCTACTGGATTGATACCTTGGTTCTCAAAAACTGAGGGAAATACTTACGCTACTTTGCTGCATCACCCTTTCCTCTTCAAGGGAAAACCAACGCAGTGCTCAAGAGGTAGCAAGAAGGATTTCTGGCGCCGTTGCCGGGGAGGTCTACGCAAAAGTCAACATACCAAGTACCCATCACAAACCCTTATCTCCCGCATTACATTATTCGCCATTTGCCTCTCGTTTTCCTCTCCCCCACTTCACCTTTGTCGTTTTATTCGCCCTCTCTTTTCCGTTCGCCTCTTTTTCATTTGTTTGCTTGTCGTCATGGTTAGTCCCTTATCAACTCCGTTGTCCCCTGAGTTTGAAGTCTTTCACTTCAAACAAAGACAAGGAGAAAACTTAAAAGATGCCTGGTTGAGAATAATGGAGTCTTACCGTAATTGTACCTTTGAAGTGAACCTGAGAATTTTGCTTCGCAATTTTTATGTTGGATTAAATATGTCTCATAGACAACTCTTGAATTGCGTTGCCAAAGGCAATTTTATTGAAATTGATCCCCATATTGCGCATGAAGTTATAGAAGGTATAGTGGGAACACTACCTCAACAAAAGGGGCCTCATCATACCCAGGAAGAGACACAAGTTTTTGAAAAAATTTGCGAGTAACTAAGATTTTACAGAAGTCTCTTGAACCTCTTAAGAACGTTAGCGGAAATATTCACCGCATGAATATGTTGATTACTCTTTGCAATAAGTAGTTGGATTCTTTAGATCTAAAAATTTCAGAAAGTGAAGGGAAACGTAAAGAACCTCCCGGATTCGAGCTTGATTCCGCTAAAAAGTTGAAAGCCAAAGATGGCAATACCTAGATCTATCCTTGCTATTATGCCTAGCTAGGGGCGTTAAACGATAGCGCTTGTTGGGAGGCAACCCAATATTTTTAGTTTTTTGCTTTTTGCTTCTGTTTAGGAATAAAATTTGTTCTAGCCTCTGGTTAGATGTGTTTTTATGTTTTAATTAGTGTTTGTGCCAAGTTAAACCTATAGGATCTTCTTGGATGATAGTTATTTGATCTTGCAGAAAATTCCAGAAACTTTATGTTCACGAAAATAATTGTTAAAAATCACCAGAACGTGATAAAATATTGATTCCAATTGCTGCTGATCAATAAACAAATTTTCTAGGTCGTCCTATTTTGGCTGATTGTTTGGAGTTCCAGAAGTTTGCGTTAGTTACTGATTACTACAGACTGTTCTGTTTTTGACAGATTCTGTTTTTCGTGTGTTGTTTGCTTATTTTGATGAATCTATGGCTAGTAAAAGAGTTTATAAACCATAGAGAAGTTGGAATATAGTAGGTTTAACACCAATATAAATAAATAATGAGTTCATTACAGTACCTTGAAGTGGTCTTTTGTTTTCTTTCGCTAACGGAGCTCACGAGATTTTCTGCTGAGTTTTGTGTTGTGAAGTTTTCAAGTTTTGGGTGAAAGATTTGATGGATTATGGAACAAGGGTTGGCAAGAGCCTAAAAGCCAAAGCTTGGGGATGCCCCGGAAGGCATCCCCTCTTTCGTCTACTTCCATCGGTAACTTTACTTGGAGCTATATTTTTTATTCACCACATGATATGTGTTTTGCTTGGAGCGTCTTGTATGATTTGAGTCCTTGCTTTTTAGTTTGCCACATTCGTCTTTGTTGTACACACCTTTTGAGAGACACACACATGATTCAGAAATTATTAGAATACTCTATGTGCTTCACTTATATCTTTTGAGTTATATAGTTTTTGCTCTAGTCATCTTGCCCATGAGGCATGGTTCGCAAGTACCAAGTGATTCATAATCAAGTGATTCCAAAAGTCCATCAGAATGGAGTTTCTTCATGCGCTTTACACCAATATGACCTAAACGGCAGTGCCACAAATAATTTGCACTATCATTATCAACTCTGCATCTTTTGGCTTTAATATTATGAATATGTGTATCACTACTATCGAGATTCATCAAAAATAGACCACCCTTCAAGGGTGCATGACCATAAAAGATATTACTCATATAAATAGAACAACCATTATTCTCAGATTTAAATGAATAACCGTCTCGCATCAAACAAGATCCAGATATAATGTTCATGCTCAACGCTGGCACCAAATAACAATTATTCAGGTCTAAAACTAATCCCGAAGGTACATGTAGAGGTAGCGTACCGACTGCGATCACATCGACTTTGGAACCATTTCCCACGCGCATCGTCACCTCGTCCTTAGACAATCTTCACTTAATCCGTAGTCCCTGTTTCGAGTTGCAAATATTAGCAACAGAACCAGTATCAAATACCCAGGTGCTACTGCGAGCATTAGTAAGGTACACATCAATGACATGTATATCACATATACCTTTGTTCACCTTGCCATCATTCTTATCCGCCAAATACTTGGGGCAGTTCCGCTTCCAGTGGCCAGTCCTTTTGCAGTAGAAGCACTCAGTCTCAGGCTTAGGTCCAGACTTGGGCTTATTCACTTGAGCAGCAACTTGCTTGCCGTTCTTCTTGAAGTTCCCCTTCTTCCCTTTACCCATTTTTCTTGAAACTGGTGGTCTTGTTGACCATCAACACTTGATGCTCCTTCTTGATTTCTACCTCCGCAGCTTTTAGCATTGCGAAGAGCTTGGGAATTGTCTTATCCATCCCTTGCATATTATAGTTCATCACGAAGCTCTTGTAGCTTGGTGGCAGTGATTGAAGAATTCTGTCAATGACACTATCATCCGGATGATTAACTCCCAGCTGAATCAAGTGATTGTTATACCCAGACATTTTGAGTATATGCTCACTGACAGAATTATTCTCCTCCATCTTGCAGCTGTAGAACTTATTGGAGACTTCATATCTCTCAATCCGGGCATTTGCTTGAAATATTAACTTCAACTCCTGGAACATCTCATATGCTCCATGACGTTCAAAACGTCGTTCAAGTCCCGGTTCTAAGACGTAAAGCATGGCACACTGAACTATCGAGTAGTCATCAGCTTTGCTCTGCCAGACGTTCATAACATCTGGCGTTGCTCTTGCAGCAGGTTTGGCACCTAACGGTGCTTCCAGGACGTAATTCTTCTGTGCAACAATGAGGATAATCCTCAAGTTACGGACCCAGTCCGTGTAGTTGCTACCATCATCTTTCAACTTTGCTTTCTCAAGGAACACATTAAAATTCAACGGAACAACAACACGGGCCATCTATCTACAACAACATAGACATGCAAAATACTATCAGGTACTAAGTTCATGATAAATTAAAGTTCAATTAATCATATTACTTAAGAACTCCCACTTAGACAGACATCCCTCTAATCATCTAAGTGATCACGTGATCCATATCAACTAAACCATGTCCGATCTTCACGTGAGATGGAGTAGTTTTCAATGGTGAACATCACTATGTTGATCATATCTACTATATGATTCACGCTCGACCTTTCGGTCTCAGTGTTCCGAGGCCATATCTGCATATGCTAGGCTCGTCAAGTTTAACCCGAGTATTCTGCGTGTGCAAAACTGGCTTGCACCCGTTGTATGTGAACGTAGAGCTTATCACACCCGATCATCACGTAGTGTCTCGGCACGACGAACTTTCGCAATGGTGAATATTCAGGGAGAACACTTATACCTTGAAATTTAGTGAGAGATCATCTTATAATGCTACCGTCGAACTAAGCAAAATAAGATGCATAAAAGATAAACATCACATGCAATCAATATAAGTGATATGATATGGACATCATCATCTTGTGCCTTTGATTTCCATCTCCAAAGCACCGTCATGATCACCATCGTCACCGGCGCGACACCTTGATCTCCATCGTTGCATCGTTGTTGTCTCGCCAACTATTGCTTCTATGACTATTGTTACCGCTTAGTGATAAAGTAAAACAATTACATGGCGATTGCATTTCATGCAATAAAGCGACAAACATATGGCTCTTGCTAGTTGCCGATAACTTGGTTACAAAACATGATCATCTCATACAATAAAATTTAGCATCATGTCTTGACCATATCACATCACAGCATGCCCTGCAAAAACAAGTTAGATGTCCTCTACTTTGTTGTTGCAAGTTTTACATGGCTGCTACGGGCTGAGCAAGAACCGTTCTTACCTACGCATCAAAACCACAACGATATTTCGTCAAGTATGTGCTGTTTTAACCTTCATAAGGACCGGGCGTAGCCACACTCTATTCAACTAAAGTTGGAGAAACTGACACCCGCCAGCCACCTGTGTGCGAAGCACATCGGTAGAACCAGTCTCGCGTAAGCGTACGCGTAATGTCGGTCCGGGCCGCTTCATCCAACAATATCGCCGAATCAAAGTATGACATGCTGGTAAGCAGTACTTGTATCGCCCACAACTCACTTGTGTTCTACTCGTGCATATAACATCTACGCATAAACCTGGCTCAGATGCCACTGTTGGGGAACGTAGTAATTTCAAAAAAATTCCTACGCACACGCAAGATCATGATGATGCATAGCAACGAGAGGGGAGAGTGTCGTCCACATACCCTCGTAGACCGTAAGCGGAAGCGTTATGAGAACGCGGTTGATGTAGTCGTACGTCTTCACGATCCGACCGATCCAAGTAGCGAACGCATGACACCTCCGAGTTCAGCACACGTTCAGCTCAGTGACGTCCCACGAACTCACGATCTAGCAGAGCTTCACGGGAGAGTTCCGTCAGCACGACGGCGTGATGACGGCAATGATGATGCTACCGACGCAGGGCTTCGCCTAAGCACCACTATGATATGACCGAGGTGGATTATGGTGGAGGGGGGCACCGCACACGGCTAAAAGATCAACTGATCAACTTGTGTGTCTATGGGGTGCCCCCTGCCCCCGTATATAAAGGAGCAAGGGGGGAGGCCGGCCGGCCCTAGGAGGGCGCGCCAAGAGGAGTCCTCCTCCTAGTGGGAGTAGGACTCCCCTTTCCTAGTCCCACTAGGAGGGGGAAGGAAGGAGTGGGAGAAGGGAAAGGCAAGGGGGATGCCACCCCCCTTCCTTGTCCTATTGGGACTCAAGGGGAGGGGGTGCGCGGCCTGCCCTGCCCTGGCCGGCCCCTCCCTCTCTCCACTAGGGCCCATCAAGGCCCATTAGCCCTCGGGGGGTTCCGGTAACCCCCCCGGCACTCCGGTAAAATCCCGATTTCATCCAGAACTATTCCGATGTCCAAATATAGGCTTCCAATATATCAATATTTATATCTCAACCATTTCGAGACTCCTCATCATGTCTGTGATCATATCCGGGACTCCGAACTAACTTCGGTTCATCAAAATACATAAACTCATATTACCGATCGTCACCGAACGTTAAGCGTGCGGACCCTACGGGTTCGAGAACTATGTAGACATGACCGAGACTCGTCTCCGGTCAATAACCAATAGCGAAACCTGGATGCTCATATTGGCTCCTACATATTCTACGAAGATCTTTATCGGTCAAACCGCATAACAACATACGCTGTTCCCTTTGTCATCGGTATGTTACTTGCCCGAGATTCGATCGTCGGTATCTCAATACCTAGTTCAATATCGTTACCGGCAAGTCTCTTTACTCGTTCCGTAATACATCATCCCGCAACTAACTCATTAGTTGCATTGTTTGCAAGGCTTATAGTGATGTGCATTACCGAGAGGGCCCAGAGATACCTCTCCAACAATCGGAGTGACAAATCCTAATCTCGATCTATGCCAACTCAACAAGTACCATTGGAGACACCTGTAGAGCACCTTTATAATCACCCAGTTACGTTGTGACGTTTGGTAGCACACAAAGTGTTCCTCCGGTATTCAGGAGTTGCATAATCTCATAGTCATAGGAACATGTATAAGTCATGAAGAAAGCAATAACAATATACTAAACGATCGAATGCTAAGCTAACGGAATGGGTCAAGTCAATCACATCATTCTCTAATGATGTGATCCCGTTAATCAAATGACAACTCATGTCTATGGCTAGGAAACTTAACCATCTTTGATTCAACGAGCTAGTCAAGTAGAGGCATACTAGTGACACTTTGTTTGTCTATGTATTCACACATGTACTAAGTTTCCGGTTAATACAATTCTAGCATGAATAATAAACATTTATCATGATATAAGGAAATATAAATAACAACTTTATTATTGCCTCTAGGGCATATTTCCTTCAATGTATACTTTTCAACGGACGGAGGGAGTATGGTTTTTCTGAGTTTTGTTAGGGTTTGTGCCATGCTCAAGAAGACGAGGCGGTGGTGCCTTCTTGAAGACGGAATAGGGTCTCCCCTTCTAGTCCCCGTCCAGGCGATGCTTCTAGTATAATCGGAGGCCGTGTGGAGGTGTGTCTTCGGATCTCGTGGGATCCAATCGGCGTTTGTCTTCGGTGGATCCGGCGGGATCCAGCCTTCGTTCGTCTACATATGTGTATCTGCAGGTTGGATCCTTCTGGTCTAAGCCTCTCTTCATTGGCGACGGTTGTTGTTCTGGTGTGCTAGTCCTATGGGGCCTTAGCACGATGACTTCCCAATTGTCTACTACAACAGTGTTTGCCCGACTCCAATGAGGGAGGCGCGATGACAGCGGCGCGCCTTCAGCTCGCTCTCGTGCTTGTAGTCGTCGCTAGGTGATCTATGGACCTATAGATGTAATTTTTATTTCCGGTGTTCTTTATATTATCTTGACAGTTGATGAATAGATTGGAAGTTTTCTTAAAAAAAATTCTACGTCTAAAATTGCTGTAAAAATTCAGATGACATGGCATTTCAATATTACGTTTTTGTATTTTTTTTTTTGAAAACGGGCAAAAGATTTGCCACGTATATTAATTAAGAGAGAATAGAGTTTGTGTTACAAACACCCCTTAACAATACACGGAAGAATCACTCTCCCGGCATGATGGACCCTAGCTTCTTAGCTCCGGCGGCGACCCAAAATGATGCCTCCCTTTTGATGTTGTCGAGAAGAACCGTAGGCGGAGCTGCCATGTTGCGGAATACACGAGCGTTTCGCTCGTTCCAGATCGTCCATGTAGTGAGCATGGTGAGCGAGGCCATGGCCTTCCGGTTGGGGATGGAAGCATCAGTCAACCCAAGCCACCATTCTAAGGTGGAATGCCTCAGGGGCCAAGTAGAGGTGTCAATGTGAATGAGTTGCAGCCACGCCTTGACCAAGCCCCATAGGCGAATGGTGAAACGACATTTGAAGAAGAGATGGTCAACCGATTCATTCTCACGCATGCATAAGGGGCATGAGCCACAGTTAGGCCAACCGCGCTTGGCCAAACGATCCGCAGTCCAGACTCTATTTTGGATGGCCAGCCAAGCAAAGCACTTGACCTTGGGTGGAGCCCAGATTTTCCACACTGCATGCTCCAAGGGAGAGCGAATGAGGGCGAGAAATTGCGCTTTGTAGGCGGACTCCGCCGTGTAGAGGCCACTAGTAGAATGCTTCCAAACAATGTCGTCGTCAATATCCTCCTGTAGGTGAAAATCCCGGATGGTGGCCCAAAGCTCGAGAAATTGTCTGAAGTGCTCTATAGAAAAATCGGACGTCATCTTGATCTTTTTAACCCAAGCGCCATCCTTTAGTGCTTCCCGCACCTTCCAATTCTTCCTCGTTGACGCCGCGTAGATGAGAGGGGCCAAATCCATGGGTTTGCGGTTGTGCACCCACGGAGAGTCCCAAAAGGGGGTGCGCGCGCCATTTCCCACAATAATAGTTGAGGAGGCATAGAAGAAGTTGTAGTCTGCGTTATCGCACGGGTTGCCCATGCCAACCCACATCTTAGTTGGCTCCTTCCACTCAAACCAAATCCAACGAATCCTCAGTGCCCTAGCAAATTTCTCCGTGTTTAGCACTCCAAGACCCCCATTAGCAATTGGGCGGCAAACGGTGTCCCAATTAACCTTGCATTTGGCCCCGGTGGTCTTGTCAGTTCCCTCCCAAAGGAACGCTCGCTCAAGCTTGTTGAGATTTTTGAGGGTGCTTGTGGGGAGGACGAGTGTTGAAGGAAGCCTCCCGACCGATTGAACTGTTTTTGGCCCCGGAAACAAGCGGTGGCGGCAGTCGAGGAGATTAATTATCCCGGGGTCCGGGGTTCTGACTCGCCTCTTCCGCCCCCAGGAGCCGTACTGTTCTTCTTCGATTAAAAAAAACAATGTATATACTCCTTCCAAAATGTGACGCGTCTCGCTTCTGTGTCACTGTGTGTGTAGTGATCTGTGCATAAAATTAATGCAGCTTTGATCGGGGCCTTGATCGGAGGCAGCTTTGATCAGAGGAGAATCTGGAACTACAAAAAGGAAAAAACAAGTTCAGTGGTGGAGTACCCGTCACTATGTGTCAAGTAGCGGCAGCTTCCAAATGTAGTATGTGCGCGCGTGTCCCACTCCGTGTCCGCGTGTTCATCTGACGCTGCAACCACATGCGGGTTCTCCCAATATACGTACCCATCACTTACTCAGCTTTTGTTAGTTTAGTACATGCTCCGTCTCATGATATTAGATTTTATTACATTCAACATGATTATAGTTAAGTAAAGATATATCAGTAGATCATGGATGATGAGCTAAAGGCCTTCATTTGGTTCATAGGGTAGGAATAGAAAAATCATACAAAAATGAGATGACGTGCCTTTCTATAAGGAAAAAGATGTCATTTGATACATACGAACTAGCAAAATAAAAAAAGCTACATCCATCTGTAGTGCTGTAGGCAAGGTCGCCCCCCGCTAAGAGAGAGGCCCGTCCCCCATGTCGCCCCCCGCTAGGGCGGAACCATACCCCCACCGCCGCCGGGCTCCCAACCCCTCTCTCCCCTCCCCTCCGCCGCCGTTGGAGGAGGTCGCCGGGCAAAGCCCCAGGCGGCTGACGGCGGCGGCGGAGCCCCTCTTCCCTCCCGCGTTCCTTTGGGTGAGGCGGGTCACCCGGGGCGCAGGGGCCCTCCTCCCCAATCTGAGCCGTCGTCGCGGCGGCGCGGCCGATCTGAGTCCGCCGACGGCGCCTTGGCGGCGTGGTGATGGGAGGAGGCGGCGGAGCGGCGGGCTTCGTGGAAGATCTGGTGGTGCCGGCTGCTCGGTGGGCATGCTTGGTCATGGCGGCGGAGGTCGCAGTGGCCGGCGGCTTGGCCGGTCGGCGGCTGCGGAACATGGCCGGTGGCAGCGGCGATGTTCTGTCTGGATCCCGGGGCGGCGGCCCTGGAGGGTGGCGGATGGTGAAGCTAGGGCCTCCCGCGGCGGCATGGCGTGGTGCAGTCCCTGTCCAAGGCGGGTCTGTGACGGCGATCTGCTATGGATTGGTTCGGATCAGAGACGCTGACGAGCGCGCGGGATCCATCTCGGCGGCTCTCGCGGCTTGGCGAGGCGGGGTGGGAGCCCTCCTCCTAGGTTCCAGTGGTGGCACACTCAGGCAGTGGCCGGTGCGCCAGGGCTCCTATGGTGGCACTGTTGTTGCAGTTGGTCGCCGGATCTAGGCGGCTGGATCTGGGGCTTTGAAGGCGGTCGAGACGGTGCACAGGTTGTCGGGTGGATTTCTTGGGACGGATCCGGGTGAAAACTTGGTTTTCGGTCGATGGCCGGAGCCGGTGATGACGATGCCCCTATCATCGTTTCCTTCATGAAGGCATCATCGAGGTGAAACTCCCAACTCCACTCAATACCTCCGGGGGAAACCCTAGATCAGCTGATCGGATGTTGGCGGCAAGCATGTGTCGTTACCCCCTTGGGGGCGGCATTCTTGGAGGTGCACTCGGCTTCGCGGGACCAGCGGACAACATCTTTGGTGGAGCAGTGCTTCATCCTACACATTGATGGCGACGCATCTCGACGGCGTGGCACAGTGCAGATTCGGAATTCGATGTGCGAGGATGGACTCGCGCAGGAGGACGACGTTGTCTGGCGTCGTGGTGGCATCGATGGCAGAGAGACCTGGCACGATAGATGCAACAATACAGCTGTGAAGATGGATTGGTGGCAGGTGGCTGCGGCGGCCTCATACCCGACAGGCGGCCTGGTTGAGGAGTGCGCCGGACTGGTAGGTGCCCCATACCCGGCAGGCGTCCTGGTTGGGACCTCAGGTCTTAGATGTTTAGGTTTGGTTGCGATGTCTGTTTGGTATTAGGCCCAGGCTATCAGCGCCCCTTCATCAATTGGATAGAAGTAGCGACAGTTGTTGCTTAGACGGTGGCTTTAGTCTTACTGTTGTATGACTTTGTAAGGTCTTGTGAGAATAATTAATAAAATGGGCGATGCATGCGGCCGGGGGTCCTCCTCTTTTTCAAAAAAAAATAGATACGAACTAAATAAGCAGAGCCGGCCGAGGCGGCTCTTGGACGCGCTTCACGCCACGGCTTAGGCGTCTCACTACACTGGCAGCTCCATGTTGATGTGGTCACTTGGTGGCCTTTTTTCTGGCTTTTCTTTTGTATTTTCTTTGTGGGTGCTTGTATTGTTGCCCCGACAGAGTTTGCTTATTCCGCACCTTGGTACTCGTTGTGTGGGTTGTTTTGTTGCTTTATCTATAGAGTGGGACGAAAGCCTATTCCGAGAATAGTTTTTTTCATCGAGTCTAGGCCAATGTTTTTTCTTTCCTTTGCATGAAGGATTGATTATGTAGGAATAGGAATCGACCAGGCTAGTAAACTTCTGAACTAAGTATAGCTAACCTCCGGCTATCGTGTCGCCCTCTCGCGGGCTATGAACCCTAAGTCCCCTAGCCCCTCTCCCTCCCTTCCCTCCCCGCCGCCACCCAAGGAGGTCGCCAGCGCCCCTGCGCGGCTGCCGATGATGGTTCCGGCGAGGCTTTTGCTACCCCGAGTCACTTTGCGAAGCTTTGGACGCCGGGGCGGCGGCCCTGGGTGCGATGGCGGCGTCGACCTCGGTTGGTGGCGTTGCGAGTGTTGGCTGGCTCCTCCGATCACGTGGACGGCGGTTGGGCATCGGTGAATCCTCGCGGTGTGCTCTACTCCGGCAGCTGCGCCAGATCTGGATCCCGATGTTTCTTCTTGGCGTCATCGTGTCCTCGCCAGCTGCGGATGCGACCGGCCTATGGGCAGGATGGAGGATGGCCTGGGATGGGCGTAACCCCTGGTCGACCTCGACGCCGATGGTGGCTCCGGCCCTGTATCCCCTCTTGAGGGGGTGCTCCTCCCGTTTTGCATAGGAATTTTGCAGGATTAGAATCCTTAGGATTTGTTCATGTGTTGGTTGTTTGATTCATAGGATTAAATCCTATAGAATTTTTTTCCTAAGGATTCTTTGTACTACTTTCTATAGGATTTCTAGCATTCGCTCAAATCTCTTTGAAAAAAGCCTTTGTTTTTTTTTCATGAAATGCAATCAACAACCCAAAATCTTATAGGATTGAGATGACCATGGTATTTCAATCCTATGTTTTCTTATTCTCGTGTTTTTAAAATTTTGCGAATCAAAGAGGCCCTAAGATTGGTCGGACATGGTTGTTCTTGATTCGCAGTATTAGGTTCCTGTAATCCTGGTAAAGGTAGGGACTAATGGCGGTGCAACTGAACATGTTCTTTCTAGAGCTCGACATTCTTTTGTTCTATTATTAGTACCTGATACATTGTCCAGGGGCCTATTCACCGTGCAAACTGAATAATAATAAATAGGAGTCAGAAAATAAGTCATGGACTTGTCCCTGCCTGAACTGGGACAATTTCACCACGGGAAAAAGTTGGAAAAAATTTATTTGGTTTTAGGTGCATATAGAGTGGCACAAGAAAAGAACTCGAGAGATTGGTATCCACCGGAGCCTTTTAGAATTAATAAGTACAAAGTGAATCAAATGAAGAAAACAAAATCCTAAAATGTAACCTTCTTCACCTTTTTTTATAAGAATTGAAATTCTATAAAATTCCTCTAAAGAGTTCTGATTACTCCAATTAGGACTAGTAGTATTTTCAACACTGTTGCCATGACAGTACATAAAAGGTACTCCCTCCGTCCGGAAATACTTGTTCTCAAAATGGTTGTATCTAGAGTTATTTTAGTTATAGATATATCCATTATATCCATTTTAGGACAAATATTTCCGGACGGAGGAAGTAGTATGCACTTCAAGACCTTCTGGGTTAATCTAGTTAATGATGAACGACAGAGATATATTCCTGCCGCGTGCATGCGTTAGCGGTGAAGTGCACCGACCACTAAGAGCATCTACATTACTAAGTATACTAAACAAAAAGCTGATGATGTTAGAAGTTAAGTAGTGCTCCATGTTTACTGCTATGATGAACACTCGACACAACGCTTCTATGGAGAAAGGTGCATGTGATTACCATCCCTCTAAAATTTTTACCGGGTTAATTTTTTTCCCACAAACAAACAAGCCTAAATTTAGACTGACACTCTCGCGCTGGGTTTTCCTATCACAGCCACAGCGGCCACGGAGCATGTGCTGCACAAAAGCCGAACCTCAGATCCTTTCCTGCGTGCCTGCGGCGAAAGGAGCTGAAGACAAAGTGGCACTGGCCAACGATCACTTCAATATAATTGACAAGCAGCCATCGTTGACGACTTGTCGTGCCACAGCCCACGGCATTGACTCTTCGTCACGTACTTGGTTGCCAAGGCATCGCCAACAAGGACGACTGAGAGAACAACATATCCGAGTAAAATGAATAATAATGTGTTTCCTTTTTGCCGTCGCTCAGATGAATGTGTTGTTGCATGCCACTGGGTGGTTGCGCGCGTGTCCTGCCCCTAAACTCCTTCGGTCCATCAGATGTTGGAACACATTCGGCGCCCGATCACACCAGCTTTCTCCGTCTTAATATAAGTGTCGCCAATTTAGTACTCCCTTCGTTTTCAAATATAAGCATTTTAAGAGATTCCAACGACTGACTATATAAGAAGTAAAATGAGTGTATCTTTGATTTACTATAATTTTTAAACACACTTATTTTGTGACGAAAGAAATACTAAATCAGTGATATTTAGTTTGGGACAAAGAGAGTATGACTTGCTCAGCTGTGTTAAACTAGTTGAATGGAAAGCCGCAGTAGTAGGAGTACTAGTCAAGTGAGGATCCATCACCCCCACAAGAAAGCTAGAAAAGGTAAAGATTGATCACGCAGGATTGTTCTTGATTCGCGGTATTAGGTTCCAGGAATCCTGGTGCGGTGGCAACTGAAAACCGATGGCGGTGCATCTTAACATGTTCTTGTATTCCTAAAGGTGCATATTCTCTCTTCTCCTTTTACATGTGAAGACCCACATTCAGACATTCTCTTGCTCTTTAATTAGTAGATGATGATATAGTGTTTTCCACGGCCCCATTCGAATCACACGATTCTTTGTGCAATTAGAAAATGTGCAAAACTGAATGGCGTGACAATGTTGTTTCTGCAGAAACTGAAAACAAGGAACAAATAAAGGAAGATCTTTAGCTTCACTCAACCGCGCGCATATAGACTCAATATCATTTTTTTGTTTATATTTTATATCTTGTGTCAGGTTCATATAGGCAGGAATAAATAGAATGGATCTTTGGAAAGAGATTGGTACTATTTGCTGGAGATCTTTCTTTAGAGTTGAGTGCAAAGTGACTTTTTCGGAGAGTGCAAAGTGACTTAGAGAATAAAAATTGCCGCTCGGCATGAGAGGTAGCTATCATAAATTCATCAACAAAAGGGGCATAGAGAATAAAACTAAAAGTTGTAATTCTGAAATTAAACGGCTTCTTTGATTCACGTGATTCTTTAAATGCAAGAAAAGGAAAATCGTAGAATTAGCGTTTCATGTTATGGATTCTATAGGTTCCAAAGAAATCTGGATGGAAGAGTGATTGATAGCATAGAAGAAACAAATAATTCTATCATACAAAATAAATCCTAAGGATTATAATGTTGTGAATCAAACAACCATTGTAGGGAAAATTCGTAAGGATCTATCCTACAAAATTCCTTCGAATCAAATCAGCCCTAGTTGGAATCCTACAAAATATTCTTCTAAAAAGATCTGATTTGCTAGGATTAGGAGTATCTTTCAACATTGTCATGACAATGCCAAAAAGGTATGCACTTGGAAATCTTTTTCGATAATTTTAATTAACAATGATTGACATGCATCTTCCTGCTTTGTGTGCTTCTAATCTACAACATGCGTCAACCACAAATAGTGATGCAACTAAGGGCATTTGCACACGTCGACATTATATGAGTCGCTGGTCTTGTATAGGAAGGTACATATAAGATTTTGCTGTCAGGTTGGACAACAAAAGGACCACGATGATTAATTTGGTGACGAAAATGGTGCAAGCAAGACACAATTTACCCAGCTTCAGGTCTACAAGATGGGTAATAGCCATATGTCCTGTTTGAGTTTATGTACTATTGTAAAGATTACAATGCAAGGGTGATGCTAGTCTAGATTGGATCTACTCTAGTTTGATTAAGAAATTGCTTCTTGAGGTGCAAAGGCTGTCTCTCGGACTCTCGGTGAAGACGCATTGTGCCTCAGGTTTCATGTGTTGATGTTACCGAGACCTTAATTTATAGACATGATTAGTCTTGACCTCCAATATTTCTATCGCTCCCGAGATACACTCGTGATTAGCACTGAGACAAGGGCAATTGTCCTTTATCCGATTCTAAAGTCAGATTCTACATGATATCCGTTGTATCCGCCTTGAACCCTAGCCTAGTAAATTAGGGTGCAGCTGTCCTTAAGATATCTCTTATGCCTCGCATACAAATATGTCTGCATCCTTGAGTTTGTATGGTATTTATATTTAGAGTTCCTATAATTCACATGATCGAGAAATGGAGGAACCGAAAAAGAATATAATAGGAACGCACATGTAAAGCAAGAGATTGAAAAGTACATGAACTCTGCAAGATTGGATGTTTAATCCAACGCTAATGATGTTCACGTCGGTTTGTCCCGTTCCTTGTACATAGAAGTACTAGAATGTGGTCTGGATGGATTGTTTACTTTTCCCTTGAAGTCGAGATCGAAGGGGAAAGCCTTCTCTAGTTCTCCTTCCATCTACTCTCATGGATCAAAGGGGTGAATAATACCACCTAGGAAAAATTGTCATTCGTCTATTTTTCCAGCAAATAGAAGAAACAAAATTTGCCATTCCTCTAGTTTTCTTTCAAAACAAAGGGGAACATCCTAATAACGCTGTAAACAAACCGCGATGGGTTTTCGTACATATTAGTACACGAAAGCAGAACCTTGCAATGTTAGCGCTAATGGGTTTTCGTAGTAAATGTCTCGACAGTGAGTGTTTAGCAGCGGGTTCCTGCCTCGAACTCCCTCCCCTCTCATTCTCCCACCATTTTCCTTTCGATCCCATCTTGCAGGCTGCATGGTTTGGATATTACTCCCTGCGTTCCTAAATATAAGTTTTTTAAATATTCCAATATAGAGTACATGCACCCGGATCAGGTCCTTCGGATGAAAGCCCAGATCCTGCTGCAGGGTCGAGCGGTGGCGTCGTCTTCAACGTCGTTCCCCTCTTTAGGGCACCGTCTTGAAGACTTTGATCCCTTTGGTGCTTCCTACAACTGGACGTGCAGGGTGTGGCTTCTGTGGCAACGATGACTGTGGTGTGCAATGTCGGAGGCGTGGCCTTGCTCGTGGTAGTCGGCTCTTCTTCTCCGACGTGTCTATGGGTGTGCCTCGACTGCCTGTTGCTGTGAAGTCGAAGCCGCGGTGGGGGGGCCGGTGGTATACGATGATGCGTGACAGATGGCTCGTTCGATGATCCTTCGTGACGCCACCCTTCCTAGTTTCCTTAGTAGTACACCGTCGGAGTCGGACCTGAATTGCCTAGTATGGATTGTATGAAGTGTTGTGCTGCAACTATTAGGGCTGTTTTTTTTCTTTTTCTTTGATCTTCGGATCTGGTCCTAGGACCTTCACCATCTTGTTGTTTTCCGTTGCTTTTTGCTATTACCAATGAAATGCCAGCGATGCTGGATCTTTCAAAAAAAAAAGACTACATGCGGAGCAAAATGAGTGAATTTGCACCCTAAACTATGACTATATACATCTGTATGTAGTTCATATTGAAAACTTTAATAAGACTTATATTTAGCAACTGAGGGAATATTTCCTTTGATGAAGTGGAAAGGTGGTGAGCTCGGTTCCAAAGGCGCTGAAGACAAATTGGCAATCAGCCAGAGATCGCTTCAGTAATAATGTTATGCCAGCGTGGCCTTTTTCCACGCTGAATAGTCCTGACAAGTGACATTCACAATCCACAGCAACAACAAAAAAGACAAGTGACAAGCAGCCATCGTTGACGACTTGGACGTGCCACAGAATGCTCACGTAGACGTAGTACTTGGTCCCCAAGGTATCCGAGATCGATGAGGCCGAGACGGAGAGAATCATCCAATCTGGATTCGATTGCAACAAGGCAGTGTGGCCTGGCCACTCGCATGCAGAACGTACGTACGTACCCAAGGCGCGGTGGGTGGATAGATGGATAGCAGATTAGCAGGTGCACTGCATGCTGACGAGCCTCATCCGGCGCCAGAGACCGTGACTTCACTTAGGAAAAGGTATAGTTGGCAGCACGTACACTTGCTCCCTCCGCTCGCTGCTTCCTCGAACGAACGTCTCTAGCTACCTCGGTGCTCCGGTGACTCGACCGGATGACCGCCGCTAGCTTAGCTTTGGCCGACAGCGACGGCGCCGGAGGAGGAGTGGGCGCTACGAAACTCGAGGGGGTGCAAAGCGCCGTGTCTCTCTCTGTGTCGTCACGTTCGCGTGTCCGTCTCCGGAGACAAGCTGGTGTCCAAACAGAAGGGGACACGGGGTGGAAATGGAACGTTCGCCGGGGGAGGGACCAACGGAACCGCTCCACCGTCGCCATGCATCGCAACGGAAACAAGGTAGGTAGGGGCGGTGGCACTGGAAATGCGCGCTCTCAAGCCTTCGACGCTGGGATAGTCCCACCTCGGAGAAATTACAAGCGTCTCGACCAGTTTATATTTCGAAAGCTTCGCAGAGTGCTCGCCAAGTTCGGTGGCGCGAACTTGTAACCCAGATTTTTTTTTTTGCGTCTAACTTGTAACCCAGATGATGAGGGGGCAATTGACATTCACTGCTGGCCCGGTCGTGTCGGCCCACAGCCCAATTACACGAGGGGAGCAGGCTTCTGGCCCGGTCGTGTCGGCCCCTAGCCCAATTACAAGTGGGGAGAAGCTGACTGTCATTTTTTAAATTTTTCTTTCTTTTTTCTTATTCCTGTTTATTTATATTCTTTATACTTACTTCGCTCAGATTTCTATTTACATTCTTTATCTATAAATTTTAGAAGATTCGTGTATATATTTGTTTACTTATAAATCTCTGTGATTCGGTTCTATATATCGATTGCCGATCGGGAAAGATCGAGACAAATTCCTATTTTGTTACTTATTCTTTGCTCTAATTCCTGTTCATATCGTTTTACCTATAAATTTATATGATTCGTATCTATATTTTTTTTACTTATAATTCTATATGATTTATGTCTATATATCAATTGCCGGTCGTAAAAGATCGAGACACGTGAGATTACTATTTACATTCTTTATTTATAATTTTTATATGATTCATGTATATATTTGTTTACTTATAATTCTCTGTGATTCGGTTCTATATATCGGTTGCCGATTGGAACAAATTCATATTTTGTTACTTATTCTTTGCTCTAATTCCTATTCATATCTTTTTTACCTATAAATTTATATGATTCGTGTCTATATATAGATTGCCGATAGTAAAAGATGGAGACAAGTGAACGCAAATCCTATACATCTCTCTAAGCGGCACTATTGCCTCTCGCTGCCGGAAGCAAACTGGGAATGGGCCAGGCCCATCCTTCTTTTTTAGTGGGCCGCATTTTGGGAGAGGCCCATCAAGAAAAGTAGCCATCCGTGACGAAATATGTCGGCCGACCGTATACCACGACTTTGGTCATTTTATCGTGATAGATGGAAATTCATTTAATTTGTTTGGTGGTCCCTCTTCTGCCATGATTTGAAAAAAACGTGATAGAAGCTCGGTCAGCGTGTGGCGGCCGAATTTCGTGTTTTGACCCTTTTCGCATACCAATTCAGGATCTGACCCTGGTTGGAAATAATTTTGGGATTTGACCTTTTTCTTACCGCCAGGGGTGCTGGCGGTAAGGTTAGACATCCTACCGCCAGGGTCCCTGGCGGTAAGGTACTTATCCACGTCAGCCAGCAGAGACGGCCGCCGTCCCCCTCCGTCACACCCTACCGCCACAGACCCTTGCGGTAGGATGTCTAACCCTACCACCAGCACCCCTGGCGGTAGGGTGCGAGCAGTT
>NC_057802.1:89971872-90054167 GCF_018294505.1 Triticum aestivum
CTTTCCCCCCTCGCCCCTCTCTCCCTCTCTCATCTCCTCCACTCTCCCCCTCGGATCTTCACCGTTTCTTCATCGTTTTTGCGGATCGAGATGGCCCCGAAGAGAGAAACGTAAGCTCCTCCGATCCCTCCAAGTAGTTTTTTGCAAACTTGCTTCCGATTCGACGCATTATTTGCTTGAAATCCCTCATCTTTTTGAACTTAGATTGGAATTTTTTTCACCTAGGATTGTTTTAGCTTGATTGTAGTTCTAGTTCTTAGTTCTTTAGTAACTAGTGGTATTGAATATGAACTCTAATCAATAGTTCATATGTTAGTGTGAAGATGAACCCTAGTTCATAATTTTTTTGTTAAAAAAATTATGATGTAATGCATATGGGAGGACTTGTTTTGTTTTATGATGCATGTTGATATGATGATATGAAGATGTTGTTTGGAGAAAATGCATTCAAGATGAACTCTATTTAAAAAAAGGTTAAAAAATGATGATATGATGCATGTTGGAGGATTTTATTTTGATATGATGCATGTTGATATGATGTGATCCATCATGTGTAGTAGATGTTGTTGGAGGAATATGCTTAAGATGAACCCTAGTTCATGCAACCAAGAAATTTCATTTTTTTTGTTTATGTATGCTTATGCTTATGATGCTTTTGTTTATGAAATTTTATTAAGGCGGACACCACTTGAGGACAACATCGGCCCACGGTACTCCATGCTTGACTACGCATTCGACAAGGGTCATCGTGCCCGTTTCATAGAGAACGGAGTGGTAAGTAATATGAAGGAAACATTGATCAAAGTTTTCGGATTGATGAAAATAAGTTCCTAATTTTTGTCGTCCACTTTTTGACAGGTGCTCCAGGCACTGCGCATGAGGGGTCACGGGGTTGCCTTGAATATGGACTACAACGAGCGCTATGCGCCGTACTTCAAGAGAGCCCGACTGTTGGGTTTCGTGTTGCAGTTCAAGCGTCAGCCGCCGACGCTTGTCCACGCAGCTCTGACAGCTTTGATTGCCCGGTGGCGACCGGAGACCCATTCTTTCCATCTCCCATGCAGGGAGATGACAGTGACCCTCGAGGATTGGGCGATGATTACTGCCATGCCGACCGATGGTCAAGCACTCACCGGGCGAGTGGAGAGGACCAACTGGTAGCAGAGGGTTACCACCCTCATCGGCGACTGCCCCGGTGCTAAGGGTAACCGTACATCCGGTGTATCGTTGGCCTGGCTCTCGGAGCACCGGAAGACATGCCCCGAAGACGCCGATGAGGCGACTGTGGAGTGGTACGCGAGGGCCTACCTGTGGTATCTTCTCACGGAGGTCGTGTTTCTAGACAGCTCCGGGAACTCTGCCAACTTGTCGTATCTGTTCTTCCTAGCCGACTGGGATGCAGGGTGCAGTTGTGGGACCGCATCTCTCGCCTACCTATACCGTTCGGTAAGAGAGTATCTCATTGCCTACCTATGAAAGTATGTCCATGACATTTTGTTATATCTGATCCTCATTTGTTGTTTTGCAGCTTGACGACGCAACCCAGAGGACGGGAGACAAGTCCAATATGGGTGGCTTTGTCTGGGCCCTCTCCATTTGGATGTGGGAGCGGCTGCCGGTGGGGTGTCCGGAGAAGCTGCAAAGACGCCCATGGGGTGCCTATAGCGAAGACGGCGACGCTACTCAACATCCCACCGTAGCTTACGAGTGGGACATTGTCAAACTCTACACGGGCCTAAACAAGGCTTCGTACAAGACCTACACCAACGAGATGGACGCTTTGACGACTATGCAGGTATATGAACTCACTCACCACCTTTCTCTTTGATTCCACTTTTGACCGAGAGTGGGAACTTACCAATGTATATGTAATAGGTAAACTGGTGGCCGTATCATGACCGAGAGTGGGACTTTGATCTGAACGTGATATGCGATGCGGACAGTGGTCTTTGGCGGTGCATCGTGCCCATGATCTGTGTGTACGCCGTCGAGTGGCACTTGCCACACCGCGTGGCCGCGCAGTTTGGGATGCATCAGCATACCCCACCGGGCCCGCCGACCGATACCAGCGGCCACGCGCTCCACTTGTGAGTGCGCTTGTTCTTCGTGCCCATGATTTCATTGCGTTCGACTTTATTATGATGTTTCTTGTTGCTTATGCCTTGCAGGCTGAGCCGGCGGAAGAATCAGTCGATCACAGACTGGGGAGAGGAGCATAAAACTCGTGTGATGGAGTGGAACCGACGGAGGTTCCGTAAAGATGGGGAGGGGAGAGTGACTGACTGGAATGCTTATGAGGGCCAACACATGAGGTGGGACGATGATGGCCATAAGCACCATCTTCGTCTCAGGCCTCAGTGGACGACGGAAGACATCGCGGAGCTGGAGAGGGATGACCCCGAGGAAGAGGCCTACCAGACCGGCATCAGAGACATGCATAGTGGATTTAGGGAGTTTGCACCCCTCATCAACAGAGTGGTAAGTTTGAACCGACAGTTGTATTTAAATTATTTTATTCGTCATTGTGACTGACTTATGCCTTTACAGTCCGGTGAGCTGAACAGATGCATCTTTGAAGCCTCAGATTCACTAGGTGCTACCCCCGGGACCGTACAATCCGAGAAGAACTTGAGGGGGACGATGAAGGTACAATTTCAGCCTCCTCGGAATAGATGCATCTTGTTCACTTGCAATCATAAATCTGATACTTATTATGCCCTTGTTTCATTGTGAGTGCAGAAGTTCGTGAAGCATTGTCGCAAGCTGGTAGGCTTGCTTGGGTGTGCTGGAGCTGGGTTGGTTGAAGCTTATCATCCTGCAGCCACACAGGGTCACATCGGCTCATCGAACCATGTTCCCTCGCCGTCTAGGTTGGTTGAGGAGGAGGAGGAGGCCACACATGAAGAAGAGGAGGAGGAGGCCTATCATGAGGAAGAGGAGGATGAGATCAATGGGGAGGAGGAGTACGATGAAGATTACGGACCTCCACCAACTCAATCATCTCAACCATCTCAGCTGCCGAAGAGGAATCCAAATAAGAAGGATTTGCTGAGTCCGGACCCTTTCCAAAGACTGGTTACTCGACGGCCCAAGAAGAAGACTGAAGAGACTCGTTCAAAGAGGAACGAGGACCGTACCTCCAAGAGGAGAAGGAGCAGGTAATTCTGCTCTTGGATACTTGGCTCTTGTAGTTGGGTTGTCTAGTGGTTGTGAAACTACGTGGAACTATGTGTTTGCTATTTGTGAAACTATGTGGAACTCCGTTTGCTAATTAGTTGAACTTCATTTGACATGTCTATTTAGTTCAAATTTTATTAATGTGTATGTGATCCCCAAGTTTAATTGTTTGAGATCTGTTTTTAGACTCTATATCATTGCTGTGATATTGTTTTTGAAAAGAAGCAAGCAATTAAACTTGGAAACAGGCAAACACAGGACCCTACCGCCAAGGACCCTGGCGGTAGGGTCAGACAGCCTACCGCCAGGGCAGTGCTTTTTTTGGTTATTCCAGGATCCTACCGCCAACCTCCTGGCGGTAGGTTCAAACAACCTACCGCCAGGCCGCTGCGATTTTTCGTTACAGAACCTTTCGAAGGAAAAACCCAAGCCACCCCCTACCACTAGGGGTGCTGGCGGCATGGTCAGACAGCCTACCACCATAGTCCCTGGCGGTAGGGTACTAATCCACGTCAGCATGTGGAGACGGCAGTCATCCCCTCCGTCGCACCCTACCGTTAGGGACCCTAGCGGTAGGCTGTCTAACCCTACCGCCAGAACCCCTGGCGGTAGCGAAAGGGTCAAATCCCGAAATTATTTCCAACCGGGGTCAGATACCGAATTGCTATGCGAAAAGGGTCAAAACACGAAATTCGGCCGCGTGTGGCAGATGTCAAAATTTCGGTTCCTCGAGCGTTTTAACTCTGATCGATGCCCGACGGTCTTTCAAAACTTGTGAGGCCGTGACGTGTGTGTATGGCGGACATTTTTTATCGTGCCCGTCGAACGGTGGCGGTGGTCGGGCCTGAGGTGGCCGAAATCGTTGACGGCGAGCTCTACAGTGGCAGCCGGAGTTCGGGTATGGTCAGAAACGCTGCTGTGGCATGCAAACGCGTGAACCAACACGCTAGCGAGGCGCTACTCTATGCGGAGAGCAAGATAGACACCGACTAGTGACCATATGGTCACCGAGCATCGTCGGCGACGAGCTCGGGCGGTTGCGTGCTACGGGCTTGGCGCAACCGACGA
This sequence comes from Triticum aestivum, assembly GCF_018294505.1. Taxonomy (NCBI): domain Eukaryota; kingdom Viridiplantae; phylum Streptophyta; class Magnoliopsida; order Poales; family Poaceae; genus Triticum; species Triticum aestivum. The sequence continues at coordinate 89,976,118 of NC_057802.1, forward strand.
CTACAGCTCGAATTAGAAGGGGAGGAAGGAGGGGATCCACGCAGGAGCTCATGGTGGATCTAACGAAGCAGTCGGCGAGCTCGGGGAAGGCTTGGAGCAGTCGGTACGGCGAGGGCGATCTCCAGCGACCCAGGAGGAAGAGGACGAGGAAGCCGGCATTGCAGGGCGTCTGAGCTCATGGGAGCTCGGGTGAGGTGACGTATGAAGGAAATATGCCCTAGAGGCAATAATAAAGTTATTATTTATTTCCTTATATCATGATAAATGTTTATTATTCATGCTAGAATTGTATTAACCGGAAACATAATACATGTGTGAATACATAGACAAACAGAGTGTCACTAGTATGCCTCTACTTGACTAGCTCGTTGATCAAAGATGGTTATGTTTCCTAGCCATAGACATGAGTTGTCATTTGATTAACGGGATCACATCATTAGGAGAATGATGTGATTGACTTGACCCATTCCGTTAGCTTAGCACTCGATCGTTTAGTATGTTGCTATTGCTTTCTTCATGACTTATACATGTTCCTATGACTATGAGATTATGCAACTCCCGTTTACCGGAGGAACACTTTGTGTGCTACCAAACGTCACAACGTAACTGGGTGATTATAAAGGTGCTCTACAGGTGTCTCCAAAGGTACTTGTTGGGTTGGCGTATTTCGAGATTAGGATTTGTCACTCCGATTGTCGGAGAGGTATCTCTGGGCACACTCAGTAATACACATCACTATAAGCCTTGCAAGCATTGTAACTAATGAGTTTGTTGCGGAATGATGTATTACGAAACGAGTAAAGAGACTTGCCGGTAACGAGATTGAACTAGGTATAGAGATACCGACGATCGAATCTCGGGCAAGTAACATACCGATGACAAAGGGAACAACGTATGTTGTTATGCGGTCTGACCGATAAAGATCTTCGTAGAATATGTGGGAACCAATATGAGCATCCAGGTTCCGCTATTGGTTATTGACCGGAGAGGTGTCTCGGTCATGTCTACATAGTTCTCGAACCCGTAGGGTCCGCACGCTTAACGTTACGATGACAGTTATATTATGAGTTTATATGTTTTGATGTACCGAAGGTTGTTCGGAGTCCCGGATGTGATCACGGACATGACGAGGAGTCTCGAAATGGTCGAGACATAAAGATTGATATATTGGAAGCCTATGTTTGGACATCGGAAGTGTTCTGGGTGAAATCGGGATTTTTCCGGAGTACCGGGAGGTTACCGGAACCCCCCGGTAACTTAATGGGCCTTAGTGGGCCTAGGTGGAAGAGAGGAGAGGAGGCCAGGGCAGGGCCGCGCACCCCTTTCCATGTTGGACTAGGAGAGGAAGGGGGGAGAGGTGGAGCGGAGGAAGGAAGGGGGGCGCCGCCCCCCTCTCCTTGTCCTATTCGGACTGGGGGGAAGTAGGACTCCTCCTGGCGCGCCTCTCCTCCCTTGGCCGCCGGCCTCCCCCTTGCTCCTTTATATACGGGGGCAGGGGGGCACCTCTTGACACACAATTGATCTACGATCTTTTAGCCGTGTGCGGTGCCCCCCTCCACCATATTACACCTCGATAATATCGTAGCGGAGCTTAGGCGAAGCCCTGCGTCGGTAGAACATCATCATCGTCACCACGCCGTCGTGCTGACGGAACTCTCCCTCAACACTCGGCTGGATCGGAGTTCGAGGGACGTCATCGAGCTGAACGTGTGCTGAACTCGGAGGTGCCGTGCGTTCGGTACTTGATCGGTCGGATCGTGAAGACGTACGACTACATCAACCGCGTTGTGTTAACGCTTCCGCTTTCGGTCTACGAGGGTACGTAGACAACACTCTCCCCTCTCGTTGCTATGCATCACCATGATCTTGCGTGTACGTAGGAAATTTTTGAAATTACTACGTTCCCCCACAGTGGCATCCGAGCCTGGTTTTATGCGTTGATGTTATGCACGAGTAGAACACAAGTGAGTTGTGGGCGATATAAGTCATACTGCTTACCAGCATGTCATACTTTGGTTCAGCGGTATTGTGAGATGAAGCGGCCTGGACCGACATTACGCGTACGCTTACGCGAGACTGGTTTCACCGTTGCGAGCACTCGTTGCTTAAAGGTGACTGGCGGGTGTCTGTCTCTCTCACTTTAGTTGAACCGAGTGTGGCTACGCCCGGTCCTTGCGAAGGTTAAAACAGCACCGACTTGACAAACTATCATTGTGGTTTTGATGCGTAGGTAAGAACGGTTCTTGCTAAGCCCGTAGCAGCCACGTAAAACTTGCAACAACAAAGTAGAGGACGTCTAACTTGTTTTTGTAGGGCATGTTGTGATGTGATATGGTCAAGACATGATGCTATATTTTATTGTATGAGATGATCATGTTTTGTAACCGAGTTATCGGCAACTGGCAGGAGCCATATGGTTGTCGTTTTATTGTATGCAATGCAATCGCCATGTAATTGTTTTACTTTATCACTAAGCGGTAGCGATAGTCGTAAAAGCAATAGTTGGCGAGACGACAACGATGCTACGATGGAGATCAAGGTGTCGAGCCGGTGACGATGGTGATCATGACGGTGCTTCGGAGATGGAGATCACAAGCACAAGATGATGATGGCCATATCATATCACTATATTGATTGCATGTGATGTTTATCTTTTATGCATCTTATCTTGCTTTGATTGACGGTAGCATTATAAGATGATCTCTCACTAAAATTTCAAGATAAAAGTGTTCTCCCTGAGTATGCACCGTTGCCAAAGTTCGTCGTGCCCAGACACCACGTGATGATCAGGTGTGATAAGCTCTACGTTCATCTACAACGGGTGCAAGCCAGTTTTGCACACGCAGAATACTCAGGTTAAACTTGACGAGCCTAGCATATGCAGATATGGCCTCGGAACACTGAGACCGAAAGGTCGAGCGTGAATCATATAGTAGATATGATCAACATAGTGATGTTCACCATTGAAAACTACTCCATTTCACGTGATGATCGGTTATGGTTTAGTTGATTTGGATCACGTAATCACTTAGATGATTAGGGAGATGTCTATCTAAGTGGGAGTTCTTAAGTAATATGATTAATAGAACTTAAATTTATCATGAACTTAGTACCTGATAGTATCTTGCTTGTCTATGTCAATTGTAGATAGATGGCCCGTGCTGTTGTTTCGTTGAATTTTAATGCGTTCCTTGAGAAAGCAAAGTTGAAAGATGATGGTAGCAATTACACGGACTGGGTCCGTAACTTGAGGATTATCCTCATTGCTGCACAGAAGAATTACGTCCTGGAAGCACCGCTGGGTGCCAGGCCGCCTGCAAGAGCAACACCAGAAGTTATGAACGTCTGGCAGAGCAAAGCTGATGACTACTCAATAGTTCAGTGTGCCATGCTTTACGGCTTAGAACCGGGTCTTCAACGACGTTTTGAACGTCATGGAGCATATGAGATGTTCCAGGAGTTGAAGTTAATATTTCAAGCAAATGCCCGGATTGAGAGATATGAAGTCTCCAATAAGTTCTACAGCTGCAAGATGGAAGAGAATAGTTCTGTCAGTGAGCATATACTCAAAATGTCTGGGGTATAATAATCACTTGATTCAACTGGGAGTTAATCTTTCGGATGATAGCGTCATTGACAGAATTCTTCAATCACTGCTACCAAGCTACAAGAGCTCCGTGATGAACTATAACATGCAAGGGATGAATAAGACAATTCCCGAGCTCTTCGCAATGCTAAAAGCAGCGGAGGTAGAAATAAAAAAGGAGCATCAAGTGTTGATGGTCAATAAGACCACTAGTTTCAAGAAAAAGGGCAAAGGGAAGAAGAAGGGGAACTTCAAGAAGAACAACAAGCAAGTTGCTATTCAGGAGAAGAAACCCAAGTCTGGACCTAATCCTGAAACTGAGTGCTTCTACTGCAAGCAGACTGGTCACTGGAAGCGGAACTGCCCCAAGTATTTGGCGGATAAGAAGTATGTCAAGGTTAACAAAGGTATATGTGATATACATGTTATTGATGTGTACCTTACCAGAGCTCACAGTAGCACCTGGGTATTTGATACTGGTTCTGTTGCTAATATTTGCAACTCGAAACAGGGACTACAGATTAAGCGAACACTGGCTAAGGACGAGGTGACGATGCGCGTGGGAAATGGTTCCAAAGTCGATGTGATCGCCGTCGGCACGCTACCTCTACATCTACCTTCGGGATTAGTATTAGACCTAAATAATTGTTATTTGGTGCCAGCGTCGAGCATGAACATTATATCTGGATCTTGTTTGATGCGAGACGGTTATTCATTTAAATCAGAGAATAATGGTTGTTCTATTTATATGAATAATATCTTTTATGGTCATGCACCCTTGAAGAGTGGTCTATTTCTAATGAATCTTGGTAGTAGTGACACACATATTTGTAATGTCAAAGCCAAAAGATGCAGAGTTGATAATGATAGTGCAACTTATTTGTGGCACTGCCGTTTAGGTCATATCGGTGTAAAGCGCATGAAGAAACTCCATACTGATGGACTTTTGGAATCACTTGGTACTTGCGAACCGTGTCTCATGGGCAAGATGACTAAAACACCGTTCTCCAGAACTATGGAGAGAGCAACTGATTTGTTGGAAATCATACATACAGATGTATGTGGTCCGATGAATATTGAGGCTCGTGGCGGATATCATTATTTTCTCACCTTCACAGATGATTTGAGCAGATATGGGTATATCTACTTAATTAAACATAAGTCTGAAACATTTGAAAAGTTCAAAGAATTTCAGAGCGAAGTTGAAAATCATCGTAACAAGAAAATAAAGTTTCTACGATCAGATCGTGGAGGAGAATATTTGAGTTACGAGTTTGGCCTACATTTGAAACAATGCGGAATAGTTTCGCAACTCACGCCACCCGGAACACCACAACGTAATGGTGTGTCCGAACGTCGTAATCGTACTTTACTAGATGTGGTGCGATCTATGATGTCTCTTACTGATTTACCGCTATCGTTTTGGGGTTATGCTTTAGAGACGGCTGCATTCACTCTAAATAGGGCACCATCGAAATCCGTTGAGACGACGCCTTGTGAACTATGGTTTGGCAAGAAACCAAAGTTGTCGTTTCTTAAAGTTTGGGGTTGCGATGCTTTTGTGAAGAAACTTCAACCTGATAAGCTCGAACCTAAATCGAAGAAATGTGTCTTCATAGGATACCCAAAGGAGACTGTTGGGTACACCTTCTATCACAGATCCGAAGGCAAGACATTCGTTGCTAAGAATGGATCCTTTCTAGAGAAGGAGTTTCTCTCGAAAGAAGTGAGTGGGAGGAAAGTAGAACTTGATGAGGTAACTGTACCTGCTCCCTTATTGGAAAGTAGATCATCACAGAAACCAGTTTCTGCGACACCTACACCAATTAGTGGGGAAGTTAATGATAATGATCATGAAATTTCAGATCAAGTTATTACTGAACCTCGTAGGTCAACCAGATTAAGATCCGCACCAGAGTGGTACGGTAATCCAGTTCTGGAGGTTATGTTACTAGACCATGACGAACCTACGAACTATGAAGAAGCGATGGTGAGCCCAGATTCCGCAAAATGGCTTGAAGCCATGAAATCCGATATGGGATCCATGTATGAGAACAAAGTATGGACTTTGGTTGACTTGCCCGATGATCGGCAAGCCATTGAAAATAAATGGATCTTCAAGAAGAAGACTGACGCTGACGGTAATGTTACTATCTATAAAGCTCGACTTGTTGCGAAAGGTTTTCAACAAGTTCAAGGGATTGACTACGATGAGACCTTCTCGCCCGTAGCGATGCTTAAGTATGTCCGAATCATGTTAGCAATTGCTGCATTTTATGATTATGAAATTTGGCAAATGGATGTAAAAACTGCATTCCTGAATGGATTTCTGGAAGAAGAGTTGTATATGATGCAACCGGAAGGTTTTGTCGATCCAAAGGGAGCTAACAAAGTGTGCAAGCTCCAGCGATCCATTTATGGACTGGTTCAAGCCTCTCGGAGTTGGAATAAACGCTTTGATAGTGTGATCAAAGCATTTGGTTTTATACAGACTTTTGGAGAAGCCTGTATTTACAAGAAAGTGAGTGGGAGCTCAGTAGCATTTCTGATATTATATGTGGATGACATATTACTGATTGGAAATGATATAGAATTTCTGGATAGCATAAAGGGATACTTGAATAAGAGTTTTTCAATGAAAGACCTCGGTGAAGCTGCATATATATTAGGCATCAAGATCTATAGAGATAGATCAAGACACTTAATTGGACTTTCACAAAGCACATACCTTGACAAAGTTTTGAAGAAGTTCAAAATGGATCAAGCAAAGAAAGGGTTCTTGCCTGTACTACAACGTGTGAGATTGAGTAAGACTCAATGCCCGACCACTGCAGAAGATAGAGAGAAGATGAAAGATGTTCCCTATGCTTCAGCCATAGGCTCTATCATGTATGCAATGCTGTGTACCAGACCTGATGTGTGCCTTGCTATAAGTTTAGCAGTGAGGTACCAAAGTAATCCAGGAGTGGATCACTGGACAGCGGTCAAGAACATCCTGAAATACCTGAAAAGGACTAAGGATATGTTTCTCGTTTATGGAGGTGACAAAGAGCTCATCGTAAGTGGTTACGTTGATGCAAGCTTTGACACTAATCCGGACGATTCTAAATCGCAAACCGGATACGTGTTTACATTGAACGGTGGAGCTATCAGTTGGTGCAGTTCTAAGCAAAGTGTCGTGGCGGGATCTACATGTGAAGCGGAGTACATAGCTGCTTCGGAAGCAGCAAATGAAGGAGTCTGGATGAAGGAGTTCATATCCGATCTAGGTGGCATACCTAGTGCATCGGGACCAATGAAAATCTTTTGTGACAATACTGGTGCAATTGCCTTAGCAAAGGAATCCAGATTTCACAAGAGAACCAAGCACATCAAAAGACGCTTCAATTCCATCCGGGATTTAGTCCAGGTGGGAGACATAGAAATTTGCAAGATACATACGGATCTAAATGTTGCAGACCCGTTGACTAAGCCTCTTCCACGAGCAAAACATGATCAGCACCAAGACTCCATGGGTGTAAGAATCATTACTGTGTAATCTAGATTATTGACTCTAGTGCAAGTGTGAGACTGAAGGAAATATGCCCTAGAGGCAATAATAAAGTTATTATTTATTTCCTTATATCATGATAAAGAATTGTATTAACCGGAAACATAATACATGTGTGAATACATAGATAAACAGAGTGTCACTAGTATGCCTCTACTTGACTAGCTCGTTGATCAAAGATGGTTATGTTTCCTAGCCATAGACATGAGTTGTCATTTGATTAACGGGATCACATCATTAGGAGAATGATGTGATTGACTTGACCCATTCCGTTAGCTTAGCACTCGATCGTTTAGTATGTTGCTATTGCTTTCTTCATGACTTATACATGTTCCTATGACTATGAGATTATGCAACTCCCGTTTACCGGAGGAACACTTTGTGTGCTACCAAACGTCACAACGTAACTGGGTGATTATAAAGGTGCTCTACAGGTGTCTCCAAAGGTACTTGTTGGGTTGGCGTATTTCGAGATTAGGATTTGTCACTCCGATTGTCGGAGAGGTATCTCTGGGCACACTCAGTAATACACATCACTATAAGCATTGCAAGCATTGTAACTAATGAGTTATTTGTGGGATGATGTATTACGGAACGAGTAAAGAGACTTGCCGGTAACGAGATTGAACTAGGCATAGAGATACCGACGATCGAATCTTAGGCAAGTAACATACCGATGACAAAGGGAACAACGTATGTTGTTATGCGGTCTGACCGATAAAGATCTTCGTAGAATATGTGGGAACCAATATGAGCATCCAGGTTCCGCTATTGGTTATTGACCGGGGAGGTGTCTCGGTCATGTCTACATAGTTCTCGAACCCGTAGGGTCCGCACGCTTAACGTTACGATGACAGTTATATTATGAGTTTATATGTTTTGATGTACCGAAGGTTGTTCGGAGTCCCGGATGTGGTCACGGACATGCCGAGGAGTATCAAAATGGTCGAGACATAAAGATTGATATATTGGAAGCCTATGTTTGAACATCGGAAGTGTTCCGGGTGAAATCGGGATTTTTCCGGAGTACCGGGAGGTTACCGGAACCCCCCGATAACTTAATGGGCCTTACTGGGCCTAGGTGGAAGAGAGGAGAGGAGGCCAGGGCAGGGCCGCACGCCCCTTCCCCCCTAGTCCGAATAGGACAAGGAGAGGGGGGCGCCGCCCCCCTTCCTTCCTCCCCTCCACCTCTTCCCCCTTCCTCTCCTAGTCCAACATGGAAAGGGGGGAGTCCTACTCCCGGTAGGAGTAGGACTCCTCCTGGCGCGCCTCTCCTCCCTTGGCCGCCGGCCTCCCCCTTGCTCCTTTATATACGGGGGCAGGGGGGCACCTCTTGACACACAATTGATCTACGATCTTTTAGCCGTGTGCGGTGCCCCCCTCCACCATATTACACCTCGATAATATCATAGCGGAGCTTAGGCGAAGCCCTGCGTCGGTAGAACATCATCATCGTCACCACGCCGTCGTGCTGACGGAACTCTCCCTCAACACTCGGCTGGATCGGAGTTCGAGGGACGTCATCGAGCTGAACGTGTGCTGAACTCGGAGGTGCCGTGCGTTCAGTACTTGATCGGTCGGATCGTGAAGACGCACGACTACATCAACCGCGTTGTGTTAACGCTTCTGCTTTCGGTCTACGAGGGTACGTAGACAACACTCTCCCCTCTCGTTGCTATGCATCACCATGATCTTGCGTGTGCGTAGGAAATTTTTGAAATTACTACGTTCCCCAACAACGTAGCGGTCGACGACGAATCTTGTTGACACGGTGGGGAGGCGAGCAGAGCACGGTGGGCGCGGTGGTTCACGACGGCGGATCCAGGGAGGTTTCGGCCATGGTGGAGGAGAGCGAGGGAGAGGGCTAGGGGGCGAATGGAGTGGTCGTCTCGATCCAGACAGAAGCGACGAGGCTATCCGCCGCGTCGCGCTGGTCAAGGACCCAGGCAGGCAGCCTGGTGGCATGGCATGCTGTGCGTGCACGCGCTTCGGCCGCGCGCTCGGCCGACTGGCGCCAGCAGGACGACGACGCTAGTGGGCTGGGCCAGATAGGTGGCCAGGTAACACACTCTTTATCTCACTGGTTCTATTTCCTTTTCTGTTTTTTTGTTTTGTTTTAGTTTAGGCACTAAAACATTTTAGTAAAATTTGAAACTTTTTGTGGGCACACATTGGAATATTCCAGTGGCCCTCTACAAGTTTCAAATTATTTGGAGCTGCTTAAAAATATATAGCATTTAAATGGCCCCAACTAAAATATTATATGAATTAATTCAAAGCCCATTTTGGTCTTGCAAAAATGAGCACCATTTATGGTTAGGGTTTTCACCTTTTTTCCCTAAATCATGAACATTTTTATGGTCATTTTGGGTTCATTGAAAATTATTTTAGTAGAACCTAGTTTGTTAATGTGGTGCTAGGGTTTATGCAATCCCCATTTCATATTTCATTCAAATTTAAACATGATGCAACACTTGAAGGCTAGCCTAGTGTATTACCAGAACTAGGGATGTGGCAATAAGATAGGAGTATCATAAGAATAAGAACATTATAGGAAATGAGATGACATGTATCCCTATTCCTATAGGAAAAGAGAATTCATTTGGTTTACATGATAGGATTTTTTTTGTTATGCCTAAGCTCATGTTTTGTTTTCTTTGAAATGTGAAGGATAGGAACCAGTCCTACATAGGAATAGGAATTCATTTCTACAAACCAAAAAGCTCAAAAAGATATTTTATTATAGGAATCCTATCGTATAAAATTTCCACATTTTCATGAGGTTTGATTTATTTTGAACCATGTTTATTAGGACTTTTGTGTTTTTCCAATTCCTATGAATCAAACATCCAAGTTGACAGAATTCCTGTGTCTAACAATCTTATGTTTTACACATTCATTTCCACCATATTTATGTGTTTTTCCTATTTATGCGCTTTTAGAACCATGTGAACCAAAGAAGCCTTAAACATGAGCTCAAATGTCATTTTATTTGAGAAGTCTATAATGCACTAGCACTCTGTTTATTTACTCAATTCCATCAAATTTCCATGTTCATTTCCAGTACACCATCTAAAGACACATCTTAAATTTTTTGGCATTTTGACCGCCTTGTACCCGTTCGCTCCGGCCTCTGCGAACTATCATCTAGGTTTTCCCTGCCTCTCACCGATGCCGGCGCCGGTCCGCCTGGTCTCATATGGTCCTTGCACCATGGAGGCGCGGTGGATCTCAGCCCTTGCCAGCGAGAGGGCTCCATTTTTAGGCGTTTCCTGAGTTTTGTTAGTGTTTGTGCCAGGCTCAAGAAGACGAGGCGACGATGGCTTGTTGAAGATGGAATAAGGTTGTTGCAGAAAACATGCCTTAGAGGCAATAATAAAGTTGTTATTTTATATTTCCTTATTCATGATAAAGGTTTATTATTCATGCTAGAATTGTATTGATCGGAAACTTAAATACATGTGTGAATATATAAACAAATACCGTGTCCCTAGTAAGCCTCTACTAGACTAGCTCGTTGATCAAAGATGGTTAAGGTTTCCTAACCATGGACATGTGTTGTCATTTGATAACATGATCACATCATTAGGAGAATGATGTGATGGACAAGACCCACCCATTAGCTTAGCATAATGATCGTTCAGTTTATTGCTATTGCTTTCTTCATGTCAAATACTTATTCCTTCGACTATGAGTTTATGCAACTCCCGGATACCAGAGGAATGCCTCATGTTCTATCAAACGTCACAACGTAACTGGGTGATTATAAAGATGCTCTACAGGTATCTCCGAAGGTGTTTGTTGAGTTGGCATAGATCAAAATTAAGATATGTCACTCCGAGTATCGGAGAGGTATCTCTGGGCCCTCTCGGTAATACACATCATAAGCTTGCAAGCAAAGACTAAGGAGTTAGTCACGAGGTGATGTATTACGGAACGAGTAAAGAGACTTGCCGGTAACGAGATTGAAATAGGTATGAAGATACCGACGATCGAATCTCGGGCAAGTAACATACTGATGGACAAAGGGAATTACGTATGTTGTCATAACGGTTCGACCGATAAAGATCTTCGTAGAATATGTAGGAGCCAATATGAGCATCTAGGTTCCGCTATTGGTTATTAACCTAAGAGGTGTCTCGGTCGTGTCTACATAGTTCTCGAACTCATAGGGTCCGCACGCTTAAACGTTCATTGACGATATAATATTATATGACTTATGTGATTTGATGACCGAATGTTGTTTGGAGTCACGGATGAGATCACGGACATGACGAGGAGTCTCAAAATGGTTGAGAGGTAAATATTGATATATAGGACGATGGTATTCGGACACCGAAAGTGTTCCGGAGGGTACCGGGTACTTATCAGGTCACCAGAAAGGAGTTTCGGGCACCCCTGGCAAAGATATGAGCCTTATGGGCCAAGTGAGGGAACACACCAGCCCTGGTGCGCCCCAATAGAGGCCAGCCCTATGAGGAGGAGAAGGAAAGAGAGGAGGGCAAGGAAAGTGTGGATTAGGATTCCTACTTCCTTCCCTCTCCCCCCCTCTTTCCTTTCGCTTGTGTTATATATGGCAGGGGGCGCACGGCTTGGGAGGGACTCCAAGTAGGATTCCTCCTACTTGGGCGCCTACTATGGCTGCTCCTCCCTCCCTCCCACCTATATATATGAGGAGGGGGCGCCTAGCACAAAACAGACAATTGCCTAGCCGTGTGCGGCGCCCCCCTCCACAGTTTACACCCTCGGTCATATCTTCGTGGTGCTTAGGCGGAGCCCTGTGAGGATCACTTCACCATCACCGTCACCACGCCGTCGTGCTGACGGAACTCATCTACTACCTCGAAGTCTTGCTGGATCAAGAAGGCGAGGGACGTCACCGAGCTGAACGTGTGCAGAACTCGGAGGTGCCGTGTGTTCGGTACTTGATCGGTCGGAGCTAGAATAAGTTCGACTACATCAACCGCGTTGTCAAACGCTTCCGCTTATGGTCTACGAGGGTACGTAGACACACTCTCCCCCTTATTGCTACGCATCTCCTTGGATAGATCATTGCGTGTGCGTAGAAATTTTTTGTTTTCCATGCAACGTTTCCCAATAGTGGCATCAGAGCCAGGTCTATGCGTAGATGATATGCACGAGTAGAACACAAAGAGTTGTGGGCGGTGATAGTCATACTGCTTACCACCAACGTCTTATTTTGATTCGGCGGTATTGTGGGATGAAGCGGCCCGGACCAACCTTACATGTCCACGCACATGAGACCGGTTCCACCGACAGACATGCAACTAGTTTTGCATAAAGGGGGCTGGTGGGTGTCTGTTTCTCCTACTTTAGTTGAATCGAATTTGACTACGGCCGGTCGAAGGTTAAAATAGCAAACTTGACGAAACACCGTTGTGGTTTTGTGCGTAGGTAAGAATGGTCGGTCACAGGAGCCTTATGGTTGTCTCTTTATTGTATGAAATGCAAACACCATGTAATTGCTTTACTTTATCACTATGCGTTAGCGATAGTTGTAGAAGCAATAGTTGGCGAGACGACCACGACGCAACGATGGAGATCAAGGTGTCGAGCCGGTGACGATGGAGATCATGACGATGCTTTGGAGATGGAGATCAAAAGCACAAGATGATGATGGCCATATCATGTCACACATTTTGATTGCATGTGATGTTTATGTTTTATGCATCTTATTTTGCTTAATAGGGCGGTAGCATTATAAGATGACCCCTTAATTAAATTTCAAGGTATAAGTGTTCACCCTGAGTATGCACTGATACATCTCCTACGTATCTATAATTTTTGATTGCTTCATGCTATATTATCTTCTGTTTTGGACATTATTAGGCTTTATTATTCACTTTTATATTATTTTTGGGACTAACCTATTAACCGGAGGCCCAGCCCAGAATTGCTATTTTTTTGCCTATTTCAGAGTTTCACAGAAAAATAATATCAAACGGAGTCCAAACGGAATGAAACCTTCGGGAACGTGATTTTCGGAACGAACATGATCCAGAGGACTTGGACCCTACGTCAAGACAGCCACCAGGAAGCCACGAGGTAGGGGGCACGCCTACCCCCCCAGGCGCGCCCTCCATCTTCGTGGGCCCCACGATGCTCCACCGACGTACTCCTTCCTCCTATATATACCTACGTACCCCCAAACGATCAGATACGGAGCCAAAAACCTAATTCCACTGCCACAACCTTCTGTACCCATGAGATCCCATCTTGGGGCCTGTTCCGGAGCTCCGCCGGAGGGGGCATCGATCACGGAGGGCTTCTACATCAACACCATAGCCTCTCCGATGAAGTGTGAGTAGTTTACCTCAGACCATCGGGTCCATAGTTATTAGCTAGATGGCTTCCTCTCTCTTTTTGGATCTCAATACAATGTTCTCCCCCTCTCTTGTGGAGATCTATTCGATGTAATCTTCTTTTGCAGTGTGTTTGTTGAGACCGATGAATTGTGGGTTTATGATCAAGTTTATCTATGAACAATATTTGAATCTTCTGAATTCTTTTATGTATGATTGGTTATCTTTGCAAGTCTCTTCGAATTATCAGTTTGGTTTGGCCTACTAGATTGATCTTTCTTGCAATGGGAGAAGTGCTTAGCTTTGGGTTCAATCTTGCGGTGTCCTTTCCTAGTGACAGTAGGGGCAGCAAGGCACATATTGTATTGTTGCCATCGAGGATAACAAGATGGGTTTTTATCATATTGCATGAATTTATCCCTCTACATCATGTCATCTTGCTTAAAGCGTTACTCTGTTCTTATGAACTTAATACTCTAGATGCATGCTGGATAGCGGTCGATGTGTGGACTAATAGTAGTAGATGCAGGCACGAGTCGGTCTACTTGTCTCGGACGTGATGCCTATATACATGATCATACCTAGATATTCTCATAACTATGCTCAATTCTGTCAATTGCTCAACAGTAATTTGTTCACCCACCGTAAAATACTTATGCTCTAGAGAGAAGCCACTAGTGAAACCTATGGCCCCCGGGTTTATCTTCCATCATATTAATCTTCCAACACTTAGTTATTTCCGTTGCTTTTTATTTTTATTTTTCTTTTACTTTACTTTGCATCTTTATCATAAAAATACCAAAAATATTACCTTATCATATCTATCAGATCTCACTCTCGTAAGTGACCGTGTACGGATTGACAACCCCTTATCGCGTTGGTTGCGAGGATTTATTTGTTTGTGTAGGTGCGAGGGACTCGCGCGTCGCCTCCTACTGGATTGATACCTTGGTTCTCAAAAACTGAGGGAAATACTTACGCTACTTTGCTGCATCACCCTTTCCTCTTCAAGGGAAAACCAACGCAGTGCTCAAGAGGTAGCAAGAAGGATTTTTGGCGTCGTTGCCGGGGAGGTCTACGCAAAAGTCAACATACCAAGTACCCATCACAAACCCTTATCTCCCACATTACATTATTTGCCATTTGCCTCTCGTTTTCCTCTCCCCCACTTCACCCTTGTCGTTTTATTCGCCCTCTCTCTTCCGTTTGCCTTCTTCTTCCCTTTTTGCCCCTCACTTTTTCTGCTGTTATGTCTGAAATTGGGGAAATTATTGTCGATATGGACAATAATAATATCATGGAAAATTCTGATGCTCCTGCTAAAGAACCCCCTACCTTGCATACAATTTTTTTTTGAATTGGTAGTGGTAATATTATTAGAAAAGGGGTTATTCAAGATTTCTTTACTTGTGCCGGTGCTTTGCCTTCTATGGGCAGTTCCATTCTTCATAGAACTAGTAGTCTTGCTGACGCTATTGCCATGCTTATAGTTGAACTTGAAAGGCAATTTATGCACTTGCACCCTTGCATACAAAGGATTTTCCTAGAATTTTCTAATATAGAGCATTCTTCTGTTAAGCGTGCCGCTACTATCTTTTTGGCTCATGAGTTCAGATTCATAATAAAAGAGGCCAAGGAAATCTTTGCGCATTATAGGGTGGACGCTGGCCGTCCTCTCATAGAGGCTATCCTCTTTGATCAAGAAGAAATAATGCGTTTTCAATCTCTAGACTATGTTGCTTTCAACGAAAACCTTAGAAAAAAGGTCCCTACCAATGTTCTTGTTGATAGAATTTCTGAACTTAATGATGATTTGGCTATTAGAAATAATGAGCTAGGATATTCTCTCGAGTATAGGCTCACAAAGTTCTGCCAAAAGAATGCTTATAATGATGAATTGGTTGTGCAATATGAAGGGCCGAAGGAGGAACCTATACCTCCTAAAATTGATCTTGGGGACTTTTGTCCCATTAAATTTAGCCCTTTTGATTACTTTTGCTTGCCTCAAAGGAAACTTGCTGCTGAACGTAAAGAATATGAAATGAGTTTTAACGATCTATCCTATTACTATGGCACTACCTAGATCTATCCTTACTTTTATGCCTAGCTAGGGGCGTTAAACGATAGCGCTTGTTGGGAGGCAACCCAATTTTATTTTTAGTTTTTTTTTTGCTTTTTGCTTCTGTTTAGGAATAAATATTTGATCTAGCCTATGGTTAGATGTGTTTTTATGTTTTAATTAGTGTTTATGCCAAGTTAAACCTATAGGATGTTCTTGGATGATAGTTATTTGATCTTGCTGTAATTTCCAGAAACTTTCTGTCACGAAAATAATTGTTAAAAATCACCAGAACGTGGTAAAATATTGATTCCAATTGCTGCTGATCAATAAACAAATTGCCTAGGTCTTCCTATTTTGGCTGATTTTTTGGAGTTGCAGAAGTTTGCGTTAGTTACAGATTACTACAGACTGTTCTGTTTTTGACAGATTCTGTTTTTCGTGTGTTGTTTGCTTATTTTGATGAATCTATGGCTAGTAAAATAGTTTATAAACCATAGATAAGTTGGAATACAGTAGGTTTAACACCAATATAAATAAAGAATGAGTTCATTACAGTACCTTGAAGTTTTGTGTTGTGAAGTTTTCAAGTTTTGGGTGAAAGATTTGATGGATTATGGAACAAGGAGTGGCAAGAGCCTAAGCTTGGGGATGCCCATGGCACCCCCAAGATAATCTAAGGACACCAAAAAGCCAAAGCTTGGGGATGCCCCGGAAGGCATCCCCTCTTTCGTCTACTTCCATCGGTAACTTTACTTGGAGCTATATTTTTATTCACCACATGATATGTGTTTTGCTTGGAGCGTCTTGTATGATTTGAGTATTTGCTTTTTAGTTTACCACAATCATCCTTTCTGTACACACCTTTTGATGAGAGACACACATGATTTGGAAATTATTAGAATACCCTATGTGCTTCACTTATATCTTTTGAGTTATATAGTTTTTGCTCTAGTACTTCACTTATATCTTTTAGAGCACGGTGGTGGATTTATTTTATAGAAACTATTGATCTCTCATGCTTCACTTAGATTATTTTGAGAGTCTTAAATAGCATGGTAATTTGCTTAAATAATCCTAATATGCTAGGTATTCAAGATTAGTAAAAACTTTCTTATGAGTGTGTTGAATACTAAGAGAAGTTTGATGCTTGATGATTGTTTTGAGACATGGAGGTAGTGATATCAAAGTTGTGCTAGTTGAGTAGTTGTGAATTTGAGAAATACTTGCGTTGAAGTTTGCAAGTCCCGTAGCATGCACGTCTGGTAAACGTTATCTAAGAAATTTGAAACATGAGGTGTTCTTTGATTGTCCTCCTTATGAGTGGCGGTCGGGGACGAGCGATGGTCTTTTCCTACCCATCTATCCCCCTAGGAGCATGTGCGTAGTGCTTGGTTTTTGATGACTTGTAGATTTTTGCAATAAGTATGTGAGTTCTTTATGACTAATGTTGAGTCCATGGATTATACGCACTCTCACCTTTCCATCATTGCTAGCCTCTTCGGTACCGTGCATTGCCCTTTCTCACATTGAGAGTTGGTGCAAACTTCGCCGGTGCATCCAAACCCCGTGATATGATACGCTCTTTCACACATAAACCTCCTTATATCTTCCTCAAAACAGCCACCATGCCTACCTATTATGGCATTTCCATAGCCATTCCGAGATATATTGCCATGCAACTTTCCACCATTCCATTTATCATGACACATTCATCATTGTCATATTGCTTTGCATGATCATGTAGTTGACATAGTATTTGTGGCAAAGCCACCGTTCATAATTCTTTCATACATGTCACTCTTGGTTCATTGCATATCCCGGTACATCGCCGGAGGCATTCATATAGAGTCAAACTTTGTTCTAGTATCGAGTTGTAATCATTGAGTTGTAAATAAATAGAAGTGTGATGATCATCATTTTCTAGATCATTGTCCCAAGTGAGGAATAAAAAAAAGAGAGAAAGGCCATAAAAAAAGAGAAGGCCCAAAAAAAATGAGAGAAAAAGAGAGAAGGGACAATGTTACTATCCTTTTACCACACTTGTGCTTCAAAGTAGCACCATAATCTTCATGATAGAGAGTCTCTTATTTTGTCACTTTCATATACTAGTGGGAATTTTTCATTATAGAACTTGGCTTGTATATTCCAACAATGGGCCTCCTCAAGTGCCCTAGGTCTTCGTGAGCAAGCAAGTTGGATGCACACCCACTTAGTTTCTTTTGTTGAGCTTTCATATATTTATAGCTCTAGTGCATCCGTTGCAGGGCAATCCCTACTCCTTGCATTAACATCAATCGACGGGCATCTCCATAGCTCATTGATTAGCCTCATTGATGTGAGACTTTCTCCTTTTTTGTCTTCTCCACATAACCCCCCATCATCATATTCTATTCCACCCATAGTGCTATATCCATGGCTCACGCTCATGTATTGCGTGAAGGTTGAAATTTTTTGAGATTACTAAAGTATGAAACAATTGCTTGGCTTGTCATCAGGGTTGTGCATAATGAGAGCATTCTTGTGTGACGAAAATGGAGCATGACTAAACTATATGATTTTTTAGGGATGAACTTTCTTTGGCCATGTTATTTTGAGAGGACATAATTACTTAGTTAGTATGCTTGAAGTATTATTATTTTTATGTCAATATTGAACTTTTATCTTCAATCTTTCGGATCTGAATATTCATACCACAATTAATAAGAATTACATTGAAATTATGCCAAGTAGCATTCCACATCAAAAATTCTATTTTTATCATTTACCTACTCGAGGACGAGCAGGAATTAAGCTTGGGGATGCTTGATACGTCTCCAACGTATCTATAATTTTTGATTGCTCCATGCTGTATTATCTTCTGTTTTGGACATTATTGGGCTTTATTATTCACTTTTATATTGTTTTTGGGACTAACCTATTAACCGGAGGCCCAGCCCAGAATTGCTGTTTTTTGCCTATTTCAGAGTTTCGCAGAAAAAGAATATCAAACGGAGTCCAAACGGAATGAAACCTTCGGGAACGTGATTTTCGGAACGAACATGATCCAGAGGACTTGGAGCCTACGTCAAGAAAGCCACCAGGAAGCCACGAGGTAGGGGGCGCGCCTACCCCCCAGGCGCGCCCTCCACCCTCGTGGGCCCCACGTTGCTCCACCGACGTACTCCTTCCTCCTATATATACCTACGTACCCCCAAACGATCAGATACGGAGCCAAAAACCTAATTCCACCGCCGCAACCTTCTGTACCCATGAGATCCCATCTTGGGGCCTGTTCCGGAGCTCCGCCGGAGGGGGCATCGACCATGGAGGGCTTCTACATCAACACCATAGCCTCTTCGATGAAGTGTGAGTAGTTTACCTCAGACCATCGGGTCCATAGTTATTAGCTAGATGGCTTCCTCTCTCTTTTTGGATCTCGATACAATGTTCTCCCCTCTCTTGTCGAGATCTATTCGATGTAATCTTCTTTTGCGGTGTGTTTGTTGAGACCGATGAATTGTGGGTTTATGATCAAGTTTATCTATGAACAATATTTGAATCTTCTGAATTCTTTTATGTATGATTGGTTATCTTTGCTAGTCTCTTCGAATTATCAGTTTGGTTTGGCCTACTAGATTGATATTTCTTGCAATGGGAGAAGTCCTTAGCTTTGGGTTCAATCTTGCAGTGTCCTTTCCCAGTGACAGTAGGGGCAGGAAGGCACGTATTGTATTGTTGCCATCGAGGATAACAAGATGGGGTTTTTTTTATCATATTGCATGAATTTATCCCTCTACATCATGTCATCTTGCTTAAAGCGTTACTCTGTTCTTATGAACTTAATACTCTAGATGCATGCTGGATAGTGGTCGATGTGTGGAGTAATAGTAGTAGATGCAGGCACGAGTCGGTCTACTTGTCTCGGACGTGATGCCTATATACATGATCATACCTAGATATTCTCATAACTATGCTCAATTCTGTCTATTGCTCAACATTAATTTGTTCACCCACCGTAAAATACTTATGATCTCAAGAGAAGCCACTAGTGAAACCTATGGCCCCCGGGTCTATCTTCCATCATATTAATCTTCCAACACTTAGTTATTTCCGTTGATTTTTATTTTGCTTTTACTTTACTTTGCATCTTTATCATAAAAATACCAAAAATATTATCTTATCATATCTACCAGATCTCACTCTCGTAAGTGACCGTGTAGGGATTGACGACCCCTTATCACGTTGGTTGCGAGGATTTATTTGTTTGTGTAGGTGCGAGGGACTCGCGCGTAGCCTCCTACTGGATTGATACCTTGGTTCTCAAAAACTGAGGGAAATACTTACGCTACTTTGCTGCATCACCCTTTCCTCTTCAAGGGAAAACCAATGCAGTGCTCAAGAGGTAGCATGCACCGTTGCGACAGTTCGTTGTGTTGAGACACCACGTGATGATCGGGTGTGATAGACTCTACGTTCACATACAACGGGTGCAAGACAGTTTTGCACATGCGGAATACTCGGGTTAAACTTGACGAGCCTATCATGTACAGACCTGGCCTCAGAACACTGGAGACCGAAAGGTCGAACATGAGTCATATAGTAGATGTGATCAACGTAGATGAAAGGATCGATATAGTTGACTAGAGGGGGGGGGTGAATTGTTGGGGAACGTAGCATGCAATTTCAAAAAAATTCCTACGATCACGCAAGATCTATGTAGGAGAAGCATAGCAACGAGAGGGTTAGAGTGTGTCCACGTACGCTCGTAGGCCGAAAGCGGAAGCGTTAGGTTAACGCGGTTGATGTAGTCGAACATCTTCGCGATCCAACCGATCAAGTACCGAACATACGTCACCTCCGAGTTCAGCACACGTTCAGCTCGATGACGTCCCTCGAACTCTTGATCCAGCAGAGGGTCGAGGGAGAGTTTCGTCAGCACGACGGCGTGGTGACGGTGATGGTGATGTGATCTGCGCAGGGCTTCACCTAAGCACTACGTGAATATGACCGGACGAGTAAACCGTGGAGAGAGACGCTGCACACGGCTTGGAACAATTGGTGTCTCTCCAAGGGGTACCTTGCCCACGTATATAAAGGAGGGAGAGGAGGAGGCCGACCACCTGGGGCGCGCCAAGGAGAGAGGAGTCCTACTAGGACTCCAGTCCTAGTAGGATTTGCCCCCCTTTTTTCCTTCTCACAGAGGGGGAAAGAGGGAAGGGAGAGGGAAGAGGAGAAGGAAAGGGGGGCGCGCCCCCTCCCCTAGTCCAATTCGGACTCCCTATGGGAGGGGGGGGGGGGCGCGGCCACCCCTTGTGGGTTGCCTCCCCTCTCCCCTATGGCTAATGTAGGCCCATTACTTTCCCCGGGGGGTTCCGGTAACCCCTCGGTACTCCGATAAATATCCGAAATGTCCCGAAACCATTCCGGAGTCCAAATACTATTGCCCAATATATCAATCTTTTCCTCTCGACCATTTCTAGACTCCTCATCATGTCCATGATCTCATCCGGGACTCCGAACAATCTTTGGTCACCGAAACACATAACTCATAATACAAATCGTCATCGAACGTTAAGCGTGTGGACCCTACGGGTTTGAGAACTATGTAGACATGACCGAGACACATCTCCAATCAATAACCAATAGCGGAACCTGGATGCTCATATTGGTTCCTACATATTCTACGAACATCTTTATCGGTCAAACCGCAATAACAACATACATCATTCCCTTTGTCATCGGTATGTTACTTGCCCGAGATTCGATCGTCGGGATCCTCATACCTAGTTCAATCTCATTACCAGCAAGTCTCTTTACTCATTCCATAATGCATCATCCCGTAACTAACTCATTAGTCACATTGCTTGCAAGGCTTATAGTGATGTGCATTACAGAGAGGGCCTAGAGATACCTCTCCGATACAGGGAGTGACAAATCCTAATCTTGATCTATGACAACCCAACAAACACCTTCGAAGACACCTGTAGAGCATCTTTATAATCACCCAGTTACGTTGTGACATTTTATAGCACATAAGGTGTTCCTCCGGTATTCGGGAGTTGCATAATCTCATAGTCAGAGGAATATGTATAAGTCATGAAGAAAGCAATAGCAATAAAACTTAACGATCATTATTCTAAGCTAACAGATGGGTCTTGTCCATCACATCATTCTCCTAATGATTTGGTCCCGTTCATCAAATGACAACACATGTCTATGGTCAGGAAACGTAACCATCTTTGATTAACGAGCTAGTCTAGTAGAGGCATACTAGGGACATTTTGTTTTGTCTATGTATTCACACATGTATCAAGTTTTCGGTTAATACAATTCTAGCATGAATAATAAACATTTATCATGATATAAGGAAATATTAATAACAACTTTATTATTTCTTCTAGGGCATATTTTCTTCAGTCTCCCACTTGCACTAGAGTCAATAATCTAGATTACATAGTAATGATTCTAACACCCATGGAGTCTTGGTGCTGATCATGTTTTGCTCGTGGAAGAGGCTTAGTCAACGGGTCTGCAACATTCAGATCCATATGTATTTTGGAAATCTCTATGTCTCCCTCCTTGACTTGATCACGGATGGAATTGAAGCATTTCTTGATGTGTTTGGTTCTCTTGTGAAATCTGTATTCCTTTGCCAAGGCTATTGCTCCAGTATTGTCACAAAAGATTTTCATTGGACCCGATGCACTAGGTATTACGCCTAGATTGGATATGAACTCCAGGCCCATACACAAGGCTGTGCGAGCGGTGCGATCGCACAGGCCCCCTTAATCATAGGGGCCCCGATCGAAGGAAAAACAATGTAACGGCCGCGGTTTATCCGCTGGTTTGCTGCCTTTTTGGGATGGCTCGCTCGATCCGATTTAATCGGAAGCAACCTTGCACGAGAAGTGGAAGGTACGGTGCGCTAATACCCAGCTAACAGGCCCTCCGTTGGCCTAGTCATGATTTATCCACTCCCCTTTCGGCCTGTTTGTAAAAGAGCAAGTAGAAAAACAAGGCAGGCTATTTACGCTAATGGGCCTAATAGCTATGGCCGAGAGTGCTTGTTTCTTTACTGTAGCAGCCTCTGACCACAGGAATATTTTCCAAGGTAAGTCGTAGCCATATGCCTGGGATCAAAATAGATGAACGAAAAACTAATTAGGGTTACTATTTTTTTGTTACAATCGTTCTCTTTCTGGTTCTTTTGATGTCTTCCTGCCGTATCGAATGCAATGCCTAATATTACAAAAGTGCTACTCAATTCGGCATGCGCTTAATTTTAATCAAAATTAATAAGATTTTCACACTAGTCGTAAGCTAATTTCTTATTGTAGTACTAATTCTTAGTTGTGCGTTCCTTCTAAGAAAGACTTAATGGATTTTTATTTTGCGAGAATAGAGTCAATGGATTTAAAGATTTAGTTTTAAGAAATACTCCTTCCGTCCGGAATTATTTGTCGCGGAAATAAATGTATCTAGACGTATTTTAATTCTAGATACATTTGTTTTTATCCATTTCTACAACAAGTAATTCGGGACGGAGGGAGCACTAGACAGATGATGCTTTTCCGTAGAACATGCGCTGAGTTTACTATTTTATTACAATTCACAAAAGAGAAGTTTATTGTTTCAATACTATGTTTACTCTTAGCATTACTATATAATATATATTTCAACTATTGTATGAGATAACACATATTTGAAGCTATATATTAAGTGAAACTATGTCTAATTATGTTAGTAATACATTTTTTTGCTAAATTTTGGGTCTCATTTCGCATTTCGAACCGGGCCCCCAAATTTATGGAGACGACCCTGATGAACTCCTTCATCCAGACTCCTTCATTTGCTGCTTCCGAAGCAACTATGTACTCCGCTTCACACGTAGATCCCGTCACGACACTCTTCTTGGAACTGCACCAACTGACAGCTCCACCATTCAATATAAATACATATCTGGTTTGCGACTTAGAGTCATCCGGATCAGTGTCAAAGCTAGCATCGATGTAACCATTTACGACAAGCTCTTTGTCACCTTCATAAATGAGAAACATATCCTTAGTCCTTTTCAGGTATTTCAGGATGTTCTTGACCGCTGTCCAGTGATCCACTCCTGGATTACTTTGGTACCTCCCTGCTAAACTTATAGCAAGGCACACATCAAGTCTGGTACACAACATTGCATACATGATAGAACCTATGGCTGATGCATAGGGAATGACTTTCATTTTCTCTCTATGTTCTGCAGTGGTTGGGCATTGAGTCCGACTCAACTTCACACCTTGTAATACATGCAAGAACCCTTTCTTTGACTAATCCATTTTGAACTTCTTCAAAACTTTATCAAGATACGTGCTTTGTGAAAGTCCAATTAAGCGTCTCGATCTATCTCTATAGATCTTGATGCCCAATATATAAGCAGCTTCACCGAGGTCTTTCATTGAAAAATTCTTATTCAAGTATGCTTTTATGCTATCCAGAAATTCTATATCATTTCCAATCAACAATATGTCATCCACATATAATATTAGAAATGCTACCGAGCTCCCACTCACTTTCTTGTAAATACAGGCTTCTCCAAAAGTCTGTATAAAACCATATGCTTTGATCACACTATATAGCGTATATTCCAACTCCGAGAGGCTTGCACCAGTCCATAAATGGATCGCTGGAGCTTCCACACTTTGTTAGCTCCGTCAGGATCGACAAAACCTTCTGGTTGCATCATATACCACTCTTCTTTAAGAAATCCATTAAGAATGCAGTTTTGACATCCATTTGCCAAATTCCATAATCATAAAATGCGGCAATTGCTAACATGATTCAGACAGACTTAAGCATCGCTACGGTTGAGAAGGTCTCATCGTGGTCAACTCCTTGAACTTGTCAAAAACCTTTCGCAACAAGTCGAGCTTTGTAGACAGTAACATTACCGTCAGCGCCAGTCTTCTTCTTGAAGATTCATTTATTCTCTATGGCTTGCCGATCATCGGGTAAGTCAACCAAAGTCCATACTTTGTTCTCATACATGGATCCCATCTCAGATTTCTTGGCCTCAAGCCATTTCGCGGAATCTGGGCTCATCATCGCTTCCTCATAGTTCATAGGTTCGTCATGGTCTAGTAACATGACTTTCAGAACAGGATTACCGTACCACTCTGGTGTGGAACGTGCTCTGGTTGACCTACGAGGTTCGGTAGTAACTTGATCTGAAGTTTCATGATCATCATCATTAGCTTCCTCACTAATTGGTGTAGGCATCACTGGAACTGCTTTCTGTGATGAACCATTTTCCAATTCGAGAGAAGGTACAACTACCTCATCAAGTTTTGCTTTCCTCCCACTCACTTCTTTCGAGAGAAACTCCTTCTCTAGAAAGGATCCATTCTTAGCAACAAATATCTTGCCTTCGGATCTGTGATAGAAGGTGTACCCAATAGTTTCTCTTGGGTATCCTGTGAACACACACTTCTCCGATTTGGGTTCGAGCTTATCAGGTTAAAGTTTTTTCACATAAGCATCGCAACCCCAAACTTCAAGAAAGGACAGCTTAGGTTTCTTTCCAAACCACAGTTCATATGGTGTCATCTCAATGGATTTAGATGGTGCCCTATTTAACGTGAATGCAGCCGTCTCTAAAGTATAACTCCAAAATGATAGTGGTAAATCGGTAAGAGACATAATAGATCGCACCATATCTAATAAAGTACGGTTACGACGTTCGGTCACACCATTATGCTGTGGTGTTCCAGGTGGCGTGAGTTGCGAAACTATTCCACATTGTTTCAAATGAAGACCAAACTCGTAACTCAAATATTCACCTCCTCGATCAGATCGTAGAAACTTTATTTTCTCGTTATGATGATTTTCTACTTCACTCTGAAATTCTTTGAACTTTTCAAATATTTCAGACTTATGTTTCATTAAGTAGATATACCCATATCTGCTCAAATCATCTGTGAAGGTCAGAAAATAACAATACCTGCCGCGAGCCTCAACACTCATTGGACCGCATACATCAGTATGTACTATTTCCAATAAGTCAGTGGCTTGCTCCATTGTTCCGGAGAACGGAGTCTTAGTCATCTTGCCCATGAGGCATGGTTCGCAAGCATCAAGTGATTCCAAAAGCCCATCAGCATGGAGTTTCTTCATGCGCTTTACACCAATATGACCTAAACGGTAGTGCCACAAATAAGTTGCACTATCATTATCAACTCTGCATCTTTTGTCTTCAATATTATGAATATGTGTATCACTACTATCGAGATTCATCAAAAATAGACCACCCTTCAAGGGTGCATGACCATAAAAGATATTACTCATATAAATAGAACAACCATTATTCTCAGATTTAAATGAATAACCGTCTCGCATCAAACAAGATCCAGATATAATGTTCATGCTCAACGTTGGCACCAAATAACAATTATTCAGGTCTAAAACTAATCCCAAAGGTAGATGTAGAGGTAGCGTGCCGACGGCGATCACATCGACCTTGGAACCATTTTCGACGCGCATCGTCACCTCATCCTTAGCCAATCTTAATTTAATCTATAGCCCCTGTTTCGAGTTGCAAATATGAGCAACAGAACCAGTATCAAATACCCAGGCGCTACTACGAGCATTAGTAAGGTACACATCAATAACATGTATATCAAATATACCTTCACTTTGCCATCCTTCTTATCCGCCAAATACTTGGCTCAGTTCCGCTTCCAGTGACCAGTCCTATTGGGGATATAACTACTGGGTATAAACCGCCCAGGAGGGGCCGGGTTATACCACTGGCGGCTTATTACTGAAGACGGCGGGTGATACGAGCCCGTGGACGGCCCAAGACCCAGAGGTGACTTATGGCCCAGGTGTACGAACCGCCATGTATGTATGACTTGTATTGTAAGGCAAGCGTAGATAGTTACCGAGCCGGACATGTGTGTATGAGCCGGCCGGGACTCTGTGAACCACCGGGCGTCAACCTGTGTATATAAAGGGACGACCCAGCGGTGGTTTAGGGCAAGAAACAACTCATCGAGAACTAGGTCAAGCGTATTCACTCCCTAATCGAAACCCTAGCAATACCACCTCAAACTGGATTAGGCTTTTACCTTCACCACAAGAGGCCGAACCAGTATAAAATCCCTATGTCCTTTGTCCTGTTTAACCCCTTTAACCTAACCTAGTTGCGATGGCTCCACGACTAAGTCCTTCCGCTAGGACATCTGCCGTGACAATTCCACGACAGTTGGCGCCCACCGTGGGGTTGACGCACGGTGGTTTTGAGTTCTTAAAGGGCATCTTCGAAGGGATGAAGGGATACGCTATGGGCCGGATGACCAAAAGTCGTCGCGGCAAGCTCTACATCGACGATGCAGGCTGGGGCCCCGAGGCCGGCTCAATCGATTACGGGTACCGGGTCCCCTTCGGCGGAATCCACGTCTTCATCGGCAAAATCAGCGAACTGGGCCCTGAGCCGGACACCCGCACCGACATCATTGAAACGGCTCAGCGTGCACGATCTGCCCAGGTTCAACCTGCCGCGAGGAGAGCCTTCATTGGATTTATCCATGGGGCGGAATTTGAGGGAGGATCTGTGTCTGGTGGTGAAACGGCTATCTATTCTGATGGCGAGTCGTCAACCGGCGAGACCAACTCAATGTATCAACTGCAAGACGGCCGGCTTGGGGGCTGTTCCCATGGCGACAGTATTCCGGACCCCCGTGAGCCGCCGAACAGGCCCGCGATCTTCACGGCTGCACACAGCCGGCTCTTGGTTCGACGACCGCTGCGGCTATGACTTCCAGTGCAACGGTGGCGGCGGCTGGTGCTAGCGGATCTGCACGCCCGCCGGCTCAAGTTCTCACCGAGTTATTAGAAGCTTTGACAACTTTGATGGGTGTGGAGGTAACCCCGGACAACCAGGAACAACACAAGGTGGATGTGGCTATGCCGTGAGATCAGATAGCTCAAGCCAAGGAAGAGCTGGCGGCTGAGAATGCTAGGATGACTTCAGAGCGGGCTGTTTTGAATGCCCAGGCGCGGCGGATTCAAGCAGACTCCTTCCGGCTGACATTAGATCAGAACGCTTCAAATGAGGTCATGAGAAGGAGACACCGAAGCCATCTACCCCTGGTTTATGAGCCGAGGAACCTTTTCAACATGCCTGGAGCAGGGACCAGTGACTCGCCGGTGGTAAACCAGATAGTTGAAGCACTTGGGGCTGGGGTGCTGGTTCAGCCACACACAATGGGGTCTCCACGTGTGAATAATAACCCGCCTCAGCATGTTTCGACGCCTTCGGGTCATTACTCTAACCCGTTGGACAATATGATTGCTGCAGCAACGCGATTGGCGGCTCTACCGGTTGAAGGCGAGTCTCTGACGGCGATAGAGACACGAATGCCAGAGAGCTTCTCCAGACCGTTGTGGCTCAGCAGGCGGCTTATTCTTACAGTCGCGAGCAGATTCATTTGACCCCTCGTCCAAGCCGGAGTTATGACAGGCACATTGACTCCCCAGCGGTTTCAAGCAGTGAACGGCACCGTGACTAGCCTTGCGGGCATAACCCGGCACGCGGCGGTTGAGGGAGTCCTGGACTAAGGGGTCCTCGGGCGTCCGGCCTGTTAGCCATGGGCCGTACTGATGAGCTGTGAAGATGCGAAGACCGAAGACTGCACCCGTGTCCGGACGGGACTCTCCTTGGCGTGGAAGGCAAGCTTGGTGACCGAATATGTAGATTCCTTTCTTTGTAACCGACCTTATGTAACCCTAGATCCTCCCGGTGTCTATATAAACCGGAGGACTTAGTCCGGAAAGGACAGATACTCATTACCATAGTCATGATGGGGAACGTAGCAGAAATTCAAAATTTTCAACGCATCACCAAGATCAATCTATGGAATAACTAGCAACGAGAGAGAGGGGAGTGCATCTTCATACCCTTGAAGATCGCGATGCGGAAGCGTTACAAGAACGTGGTCGGTGAAGTCGTACACGAAGCGATTCAGATCGCGATTCAGATCGCGGCCGAATCCGATCTAAGCACCGAACAACGGTGCCTCTGCGTTCAACACACATGCAGCCCGATGACGTCTCCCGTGCCTTGATCCAGCAAGGAGAGAGGGAGAGGTTGGGGAAGACTCCGTCCAGCAGCAGCACAACGGCATGGTGGTGATGGAGGAGCGTGGCACTCCAGCAGGGCTTCGCCAAGCACTGTGAGAGACGAGGAGGGAGAGGGGTAGGGCTGCGCCTAGAGAGAGGGAGACTCGTGTCTTCTGCAGCCCCAAAACCCCCACTATTTATAGGAGGAGGGGAGGAGGGTGTGCCCCCTCTAGGGTTCCCACCCTAGGGGAGGCGGCAGCCCTAGATTGGGATGGAGGGGGGCGGCCAAGAGGGGGAGAGAGGGGGGCGCGCCCTAGGGTGGGCCTTAGGCCCATCTGCGCCTAGGGTTTCCCCCTTTCCCCTCCAAGCTGCGCCTTGGGCCCTGGTGGGAGGCGCACCAGCCCACTCAGGGGCTGGTCCCTTCCCACTCTTGGCCCATGCAAGCCTCCGGGGCTGGTGGCCCCTCCCGGTGGACCCCCAGAACCCTCCGGTGGTCCCGGTACATTACCGGTGACGCCCGAAACTCTTCCGGTGGCCAAAATATCACTTCCTATATATTATTCTTTACCTCCGGACCATTCCGGAACTCCTCGTGACGTCCGGGATCTCATCCGGGACTCCGAACAACATTCGGTAACCACGTATATCTATTCCCTATAACCCTAGCGTCATCGAACCTTAAGTGTTTAGACCCTACGGGTTCGGGAACCATGCAGACATGACCGAGACGTTCTCCGGCCAATAACCAACAGCGGGATCTGGATACCCATGTTGGCTCCCACATGTTCCATGATGATCTCATCGGATGAACCACGATGTCGGGGATTCAATCAATCCCGTATACAATTCCCTTTGTCAATCGGTATGTTACTTGCCCGAGATTCGATCGCCGGTATCCCAATACCTCGTTCAATCTCGTTACCGGCAAGTCACTTTACTCGTTCCGTAACACATGATCCCGTGGCTAACTCATTAGTCACATTGAGCTCATTATGATGACGCATTACCGAGTGGGCCCAGAGATACCTCTCCGTCATACGGAGTGACAAATCCCAGTCTCGATTCGTGCCAACCCAACAGACACTTTCGGAGATACCTGTAGTGCACCTTTATAGTCACCCAGTTACGTTGTGACGTTTGGTACACCCAAAGCATTCCTACGGTATCCGGGAGTTGCACAATCTCATGGTCTAAGGAAATGATACTTGACATTAGAAAAGCTCTTAGCAAACGAACTACACGATCTTGTGCTATGCTTAGGATTGGGTCTTGTCCATCACATCATTCTCCTAATGATGTGATCCCGTTATCAATGACATCCAATATCCATGGTCAGGAAACCATAACCATCTATTGATCAACGAGCTAGTCAACTAGAGGCTTACTAGGGACATGTTGTGGTCTATGTATTCACACATGTATTACGGTTTCCATTTAATACAATTATAGCATGAACAATAGACAATTATCATGGACAAGGAAATACAATAATAACCATTTTATTATTGCCTCTAGGGCATATTTCCAACAAGTCATACAAGCTAGACTTCTAGGGTTTAGCCATTACGATCTCGTGGTAGATCAACTCTTGTAATACTCATATTCATCAAGATCAATCAAGCAGGAAGTAGGGTATTACCTCCATAGAGAGGGCCCAAACCTGGTTAAACATCGTGTCCCCTGTCTCCTGTTACCATCGACCTTAGACGCATAGTTCGGGACCCCCTACCCGAGATCCGCCGGTTTTGACACCGACATTGGTGCTTTCATTGAGAGTTCCACTGTGCCGTCCCCAAAAGGTTTGATGGCCCCTTCAATCATCAACAACAATGCTGTCCAAGGGGAAACCTTCCTCAATGGACAGATCTTCGTGTTCGGTGGCTTCGCACTGCGGGCCAACTCGCTTGGCCACCTGGAGCAGATCGACAGCTACGCCCCTGGCCATCAGGTCAGATTTGGGAGCTTGAATTACGTCGCGGACATTCGTGGAGACTTGATCTTCGCCGGATTTAAGACCGCGGTGACCGCTCCTAGTCACCCCGATGAACGTGACCTAAATCTGTCATTGGGCCGCATCCAGGAGATTGCTCCTGTAACTGCTCTGGCCGTAGATCCGGAGCATATTGCACCGTCCAAAGACGGGAGGCTCAACCCCACCACGGAGGCCGCAGATTCCACGGCATTGGAGCCGAACATAGACCTAAAGTCACACGACGTCTTTGTCACCGGAACTCCGGACTCGTCTCTGGTCATAAATTCCGAGCCATATGCATCCGCGGACGCCAAACTGGATCGCTTATCGATCTTTGAGTTTAGCGCCGCAGACATCTTCCAGCATTCGCCCTTGGGCGATGTGCTAAATTCGTTAAGAAATCTGTCCTTGGCGGGGGACTCACAGCCGAATTATGTCCGGTTCGAGCTGGAGGCTGATGACGAGGGAGAATTTTGCCTCCCACCCACCACCCACTTCATAGCCACTGTCGAAGAATTAACCGACATGCTTTGACTATGACTCCGAAGACATCGACGGTATGGACGACGATGCCGGAGACAAAGAGGCCCAAAACCCGCCGTTCACCGGACGATGGACGACCACTTCCTCATATGACATCTACATGGTAGATACGCCGAAAAATAATAGTGGCGATGACAAGGAAAACCCAGCAAAGGAGGACCCTCCTAAAACACAACCAAAGCGCCGGCGTCAGCGGCGCCGCTCTAAATCCCGCCGCAGCAGGGATAGCAACACCGGCATAGGAGACGACAACACTTGGTGCCGAAGACAGAGAAGAACCCAATGAACAAACTGCCGAATGAGACAATCGGCAATCAGGGCATGCCAGCCCTGACGAACAGGCCATAGAAGAAGACTCGGAGGATGGTACTTACCGTCCACCCTCCAAGGAGGAGGTGAGCCTCGGCAACGAAGACTTCATCGTGCCTGAGGAACCCCTGGAGCAGGAGCGCTTCAAGCGCCAGCTAATAGCCACCGCAAGGAGCCTGAAAAAGAAACAGCAGCAGCTTCAAGCTGACCAATATCTGCTCGTCGACAGATGGACTGACGTCCTGCAGCCAAAGAATACGGCCTCAGACGCCCAGCCAAGAGTTATCCAAAGCGAAGGTTGCTACCTCAGTTCGATGAAGAGGCGCCGGAGCCCATACCTCCCTCGCGTAACGCGGCTGACCGAACACTACGCGGTCAGGACAGTGCGGCGGATGGACCACCTCGTGGTTGGGATAGAGCGGCAATTCAAGCCGAACAGCTCGCCCCTCCGCCACGGAACAATAGAGACAAAACAGCTCAGGGTCATACATACGACCTCCGGCAAACCCTGGGCAGTAGAGCAGGACATACAAGATCGATCTACGGATCGCGAGGACGTGCCTCGACACGCGACGACGGCTACCTATTCGGACGTGACAAACCTAGTCACGCTCGAGCCGATAACCATAGACGGACTCCATCGGAGCTACGTCGTGACACGGCCCGATATAGAGGTGCCGCACACCCTCTTTGCTTCACTGATGAAGTAATGGACCATGAATTCCCCAAAGGGTTCAAGCCCATCAATATTGAATCATACGATAGAACAACCGATCCCGCGGTATGGATTGCGGATTTTATTCTCCACATTCACATGGCCCGCGGATATGACCTCCATGCTATCAAATACCTCCGACTAAAACTCAAAGGGCCAGCTGGGCACTGGTTAAACAGCCTGCCTGAAAACTCCATCGGCAGCTGGGAGGACTTGGAAGAAGCCTTTCTTGACAACTTCCAAGGTACATACGTCCGGCCTCCAGACGCCGATGACTTAAGTCACATAGTTGAACAGCCCGGGGAGTCAGCCAGGAAATTCTGGACTAGGTTCCTAACTAAAAAGAACCAGATCGTCGATTGTCCGGATGCAGAAGCCCTAGCGGCCTTTAAACATAGCATCCGCGACGGATGGCTCGCCCGCCACCTCGACCAAGAAAAGCCGAAATCTATGGCCGCCCTCACGACCCTCATGACCCGCTTTTATGCGGGTGAGGACAGCTGGCTGGCTCGTAGTAAAAATACGGCCAGCGAGGAAGGCCCCTCCGAGGCCAAAAACAGCAACAACAAGCCCCAACGCAGCAAACACAAACGCCAAAGCAATGGCGATAGCACCGATGAAACTGCTGTAAACGCCGGATTCAGCGGATCCAAGTCTGGTCAGCAGAAAAAGCCGTATCAAAGAAACAATCAGTGACCATCTAGCATGGACTGCATACTTGACCGTCCGTGCCAAATTCATGGCACCCCGCACAAACCAGCTAATCATACCAACATAGATTGCTGGGTTTTTAAGCAAGCCGGCAAGTTAAACGCCGAGAATAAGGAAAAGGGATCGCAGAGCGAGGACGATGACGAGGAGCCCCTGCAGCCAACCACAGGGGGACATAAGAAGTTTCCCCCTCAAGTCAAAACGATAAACATGATATACGCTACACACATCCCCAGAAGGGAGCGCAAGCGCGCACTAAGGGACGTTAATGCGATAGAGCCATTCGCCCCAAAATTCAACCCATGGTCATCATGCCCGATCACTTTTGATCGTCGGGATCATCCGACCAGTATCTGGCATGGCGGATCAGCCGCACTAGTCCTAGACCCAATCATCAATGGATTCCACCTAATGCGAGTCCTCATGGACGGTGGCAGCAGCCTCAATCTGCTCTATCAGGACACAGTACGCAAAATGGGCATTAACCCATCACGGATCAAACCTACAAGGACTACCTTTAAGGGAGTCATACCAGGCGTAGAGGCCCGCTGTACGGGCTCAATCACACTAGAAGTTGTCTTCGGATCTCCGGATAACTTCCGAAGTGAGGAGTTAATCTTCGACATCGTCCCCTTTCGCAGCGGCTATCACACACTTCTCGGACGAACTGCATTTGCTCGGTTCAACGCGGTGCCGCACTATGCTTATCTTAAGCTCAAGATGCCCGGTCCATGCGGCGTCATAATGGTCAACGGAAACACGGAACGCTCCCTCCGAATAGAGGAGCACACCGCCGCCCTAGCAGCAGAAGTACAGAGCGGCCTTCTCAAGCAGAACCGCAATCCGGCTGCCGAGCCCCTGGACATCGTAAAGAGGGTCTGGACTACGCTGCAACAGGACAGCTCGGTTCATCAAGAGCTCGAGTAGCAATTTGGCCTCCGTCCCAGCCCCGATCAGGTAGTGGCATTCGTACCGTGCATACATAACTACGCACTCAAAATCCCATGGGTATCGACGGAGGCAGAGCTAGCTCGCGATCCACAGTGCGGCTAGACCAACCCTAGGATTCGCACACCTTTACTTTTTCCTTTTCATTTCGGGTTTTTCTCTTTTCGAGGTTTCTCCTGACAACCCGTTTGTCGGACACACCAAGGAGGCAAGGAGCTTTGGCGTACAAGGGAATCCCTAGGTGGTCTCTACTAACGATTGCTATACCTGTTTTACATACCTGCACGCAGCTCATTCTTGGTCTTGGCATGTTAAATAGCCTTACTTGCTTATCGCATTACTTGTACAAGTACGCCTCGACGTATTATTCACATTACAAATGGTAGCGTCAACTTATTACTTAATTCCCCATTTTTCCTTACCTTTGTATCTATTACTCATCGCACACGTACACTCTGGTACATTTTACTTCACGAGGGGCTTTTTCGCCCCGCAATACGGCAATAAAGTCCGAACACCTTTTTTTAGTGCTGTTCGGCACCCCGAACTTATAGCATTATATGCATCGGCTCCGAATCATGTCTTTGGTCAATAGTTGGGTTGCCCGGCTCCTGTACTTACTACCTTACGTTCCGCTATATCGGCTAGGGTAGTAAAGGGAGAACTACTGCGATTGTGTCCCGGTTCTTTCGGACGAGCACCTGAGTAGAGAAAGCCGAAAACTGACTATCATGATGCAGCGAGAGCTGGTCAGCTGTTCGAGAGGTTTCAAATCCTTAGAGAATTTTTTGCTTTATGCGAGGAATCGGTTTTTATCCGATCAGGCGTGTATAGCGCCCCTAGCTCGGTCTTCCGAAAATGAGGGGCTTCGCCAAGATTCTTACTGTCAAACCCCTATGGCTACGTGAGGGCGATAAAAGCCGTATAGTCCAATTGCCTTGTTCGTTGCGCTAAACACCTCCTTTAAGGACCAAGATGTGGAATAAAGAGTGTTTAGATTTATCCCGAACACCCCCGTAGTATCTACGTGGGGGCAGAAGCCGATGACTGGTTAACCCTCAGATTACATAAACGGCCGCACATGAGGTAAAATTTTAAGAGTCACAAGCATTATATTACATAACGACCTTGTTTCGTGTTACAAGACAGGATAATATGAATGTTTTCATGGGAATATAACATCCTTCGCACATTGCTTCGCCACTAGGCGGGATCCCTCCAGGACACCATCAAAATATAGCTCGGGTCGGCGGTGCTCCTTGCCCTCAGGCGGCCCTTCGGTCATCAGCTTCTTGGCATCCATCTTCACCCAGTGCATCTTGACGCGGGCAAAGGCCATACGTGCACCTTCAATACAGACCGACCGCTTTATGACTTCAAGCCACGGGCAGGCACTAACAAGCCACTTCACAAGTCCGAAGTAGGTGCTGGGTATAGGCTCGGCAGGCCATAGCCGGACTATTAGGTCCTTCATGGCTAGCTCGGCCGCCTTGTGCAGCTCGACCAGCTGTTTCAGCTGGTCGCTGAAGGGCACCGGATGTTATGGTCCGAGGTATTGAGACAAGAACAGTTTCTCCGAAGAACTCCCTTCTTCGGCTCGATAGAACTCGGCAGCATCCGATATGCTGCGCAGCAAATCCGTAAATGCCCCTGGAGAGCTCCAAATTCGGGTAAGTAAAAGGAACGTTTCCTTCACAGACTTGCTTTGCATAATGAAAGCGTTACCCACTGCGATCTTCTTGGCCGCCTGGATTTCCTGGAGGGCGCTCTGGGCTTCGCTCGGGCATCTCGTGCGCTCTGGCGGGCCTTCGCAAGTTCGGACGCTTGCGTCTTAGAATCACGCTCCAATGACTCGTACTTCTTGACGGCGTCCTGGAGCTCTTGCTGGACCTCGTCGACCCGGGCCTCGTGCTTCTCGCGTGCGGCGCGCTCTGCCCTCGGCGTCGGCTAACGCCTTCTTGAGGGACGCCACCTCGGTCGTGGCCCCTAACAAAGTTCATGACGCTTTAGTTCGCATGAAACATTCATTCTTCCCAAAATATACGCGTAGGTTACTGCATACCTTGGCTGTCCTCCACCTGCTTCTTTACGAGGCCGAGCTCTTCGTTGGCCCGCTCCAGGCTCTGCTTTAGGCCGGAGACCTCCGCAGTATGAGCGGCAGCAGCCAGCAGCGACGCCTGCTTATTCACATAGACATATTATGTTAGACTCCTGCAAAAATGGTTTTGATCCTCTGTTCGCCTTTTTCTTTCTGAACACCGAAGAGAGCATCAGGGGTTACTGTCTACACTATGATATTCTTTCTACCATTATTACCTCAAAGCCTGTTAAACGACTAACGCAGGCCTCGGTCAGTCCGCTTTTGGCGGACTGAACCTTTTCGATCACCGTACCCATAAGGGCACGGTGTTCATCCACGACGGGGGCGCCTCGTAGCGCTTCCAGCAGATGATCCGGTGCCTCTTGTTGGACAGAGGTCACCGGCAGAACGGGCACACCTCCTCCGTTCAGGGAAGACCGTTCGCCGAACTCCGGAGCCGTGTAGGTCTCCGGAATGGTATTCGGCTGAGGGCCGAATGGAACTTGGCCCCCATCACCAGTCCCCAAGGGGGCTCTTTCCCCCACGTGGCCGGCGGCCGAGGAGTCATCCTTGGGCGCCACCCTGACGATCCCCGAAACCTCCCCCGGCCTAGGACGGTCCTTTGGGACACCACCTCGTCATCACCCTTGGGCGAGACAGAGTTAGCGGGCGGCGGTGACATGCTAGCCATCTCCTTTGAGTCTAGAGAACCCTCTGTTGAGGATCATGGGGAGCTATCGCGAGCCGGACTGCAATGGCACAATTTAAACATATTAATATTACAAAGCGGAAAGGTCGGACATCTGATGTGTATAAGATTTGGGGTACTTACGAGGCGGCCCGAGGCTTGGTCCGGGGCATTCGCTCCGGACTACTATCGACATCCCACACGGAGTTATCCGCAAGGGAGCCCTTCCCCCTCTTAGGCGCCTTCGCCTCCAAATTTGTGGCGGCCCCCTTTTCTTCCTTCCCCCTCAGGGGGGGACCGCTTTCTTCCTCCTCCTCGCCGCCGTCTTCGGCGGCCGAAGAGTCAGTCTCGTCTTCGGACGACATGTCCGAAGCACCCTTTCGGCGAAGGCCACTCCTGGTCCCTTTGGCCGTCTTCTTGGCCTTCTTCTCCGGCACATCATAAGGCGACGGAAACAACATCTTCGTCAGGAGTGGGGTTTCTTCATCTTCGGGTAGCGGAGCTGGACAATTAATCCGCCCCGCTATGTCGATCCAGGCCTAAAAGAAATTGATGGGAAGGCTTAGACCCCTTCCTCAAAATATGCCAGTAAAGGCTATACCTTGAAAACATGAAAGAACTTACCGAATTAGCCTGGCGCTTTAAGCTAAGCCCACGATCCTCGGTCGTAGGCACTGGTGCCTCACCGGCCTTGAAGAGCACTTTCCAGATGTCTTCCTGCGTCGTGCCGAAGATCTCTAGCAGCGTCTGGTGCTTGGCCGGATCGAACTCCCACAAATAGCAGGTCCGGCGTTGGCACGGAAGGATCCGACGGATGAGCATAACCTGGACTACGTTGACAAGTTTGATCTTCTTAGTTATCATGTCGGAGTAAATGGCCACGAGTAGCCTAACCGACTCCCCCTAGCTCTTCAAAAATTATCAAGGCATTCAAGCCTTCAAGCATACGAAGCATAGGGCCGCCTTCCCCCGGCCGACTATCCCCAGGGCCGACTTCCCGAAGGCGACCCAGTCAGAAACCTTACCCAAGAAAGCTATGAGATTTCCGACTCCAGGAAGCCGGCCCCAAGAGGACCGACTCCCAGAAGCCGGCCTTGAATAATGCCGACTCCCAGAAGCTGGCCAAGACCGCACCCACCAAGACTGCGTCCACGTAACGGTGATAAGACGGGACGTGGCTGCAGTGCGGCCCACTACCCCCGAATCCCGGAGCCGGCATGGCCACAGGGCGCCGTACGGATCAGCCATCTCCCGTCCGGTGCGGCACTGTAGCCATGTTGACCTCGACGTCACCCACGGCAGACGCCAGCACGGCCCGCGGGTGGCGGGCCCCTTTAGCCAGAGAAACGCTCGAAGGCGGCCCGGCCTCCCCTAGTCGGCCGGGAGCATGGCCGGCTCCCAATAGCCGGCTACCTCCCTCCCTCGAAGCACGAGCCTCATTAAGGAGACAAGACGAGGTGAGGCTACAGTGAGAGCCCGCAAGGCGGCGGCGCTGTAGCCATGCTTACCTCGACAAAGCCCTCGTCATTAGGGGCGAGGCAATAGTAACCAGCCGCCGACAAGACCGCTAGGCGGTGGGGCCGGCCTGTCGACCAAGAGGCCGGCAGCCAGCGGGACCCACCAGTCGGCGGGGCCCAACGGCCGGCGGAGAAGCCGGCGAACACAGACACTGACGGCTGGGACCCGCGCCCAGCCGGATTACTATTGTACCCCTGGGGGTAGGCCTATATAAACCCCCCGGGGCACCCATGCAAAGGGTTGGTCTCATAGAATTACACACACCACATATAGAGAAAAGGAGAGCTAGCCTTGCCCTTCTTCTCCCTCGAACCCGACAGCTCAAGGAGCGTTTGTAGCTACTCATTTTGATCTAGTGATCATGCGGAGACCCCGCAGAGCAGGACTAGGGGTGTTATCTCCACGGAGAGCCCCGAACCTGGGTAAGATTCGCCGGCATGCATGTCTTCGCCTCATCCCGTTTCCAGGCACCGGCGACGTCTTACTGGCTCCCACAATGATAAGCCACCCGTTGGCATATGTCGCACCTACCACCCAACATTTGGTGCCCACCGTGGGGCCAGGTGCACCGTCGTCCGGAGACCTGTTCTGGACGGGAACCCTTTTCCTCCCCCGCGAGCGCAGCCAGCCTGCTGCGCCCGACGGCGTTTTCCCTGACACGCTGCAAGGCGTCGACGACGCCTGCGCAGCGAGTTGCCTCACCGATCTGCTCGGCGAGACTCGCATCTCCGACTAGCCCGCGTCCGACGTGGGCACGGACTACCCCGAGAGCCGCCTCGTCAACCTCCTCGACCAACTTCACGTCTCCAGCGAGCCTGCCGTAGACTTGGAGTCGGTCGGCTCCACCGACCCGATGCTTGTCGACTCCGACACGGCATCGTTCGACGCCTACCCCTCCGACGTGGTAGTCTTCGACGACCCTCTCCCTCGAGCTGACAGCGGCAGCAGCGCTGCCACCGAAGTGCTGGTCATCAGCCACGTCGCCAACTCGGGCGAGAACGCCCACGACGCCCTGCAAGCGGCGATGCATGACTTATCCATCCCCATCCCGGCTGACGCCGACGCCGAGACCCTGGAGGCACGCCGCCTCGCCCTCATCGCTGAAGGCCAGAAGATAGCCTCCATGAGACGCCTCACCGAGGCTCACCAGCGCGAAGTCGACCGCGCCGCCTTTGGCACGCCGCATCATGGCGGGCCGAGCCGAGCCGGCCTCATCCAGAAGCGCGGCGCGGCCATCGCCAGCATGCTGGGGGCGGACCGCCCCGTCTACGCCACCCCGCTCGAGAATCTGCGAGCCGCTCAGGCGGCCGCTAAAGAGCTAAATGGGCTGGGAGCCGATGAGCTCCCCTACATGACAAGGCGAATCCAGCAGCTGATCGACGCGGCCGCAGAACGGCACGAAGCCGGCGCCCGCGCTGGCAGTCTTCCCCCGCGCCGAGAGCACGCCGCGACATCCCGGTCGCCTACTGCGAGCGGCGCCCGCGCGAGGAAAGACAAGGAGCCGGCTGCTAGCCGCAGCCGGACTCGGATCACTATCGAGCGCGACGCGGAAGGCCGCCCTCGAGCAGTGGAGCGCCAAGGAAGTCCGCCTCCTCCCCCGCCTCGAGGGGAGAGATATCCCACCCCGCCGCCTGTCACGCATCCGACTCTTGGTGGCCGACTAGGCCACCGCGAAGGAGTCGGCGAGAACGACGCCCGCCACCGGATCGACCGCCTGGCTCGATCCCTGGTGCTAGAAGAAGAAGACGATGTCGGTCCGCCATGCTTTGGCCCCCGCATCCGCGACGAGCCCTTCCCCAAAGGGTTCTCGCTCCCCAGAGACATGCCCAAGTACAACGGCTCTGTGAAGTCGGAAGATTGGCTCATCGACTACTCTACGGCTGTCAGCATAGCCAACGGCAACAGGCGCGTAGCCATGAAGTACGTCCCCCTCATGCTACAAGGCACGACGCGTACCTGGCTCAACAGCCTCAAGCCCTACAGCGTCAACAGCTGGCTAGACTTCACGGAAGTCTTCGTCCACAACTTCACCAGCACGTACAAGCGGCCTCCCAAGCCTCGCCAGCTCTCCCTATGCGTCCAAGGGCCCAACGAGTCGACCCGCGACTACCTCACGCGGTGGGCCGAGCTCCGCAACTCCTGCGAGGGGGTGCACGAGGTTCAGGCCATCGAATACTTCACCGCCGGGTGCCGGGAGGGCACCCTCCTCAAGCACCGACTCCTCTGCGACGAGCCGGCTACCCTTGACGAGCTGCTGATCATCGCAGACAAGTACGCCACGGCCGACTCCTCGATGAAGACCGAGCTCCGAGTGGACGCCTCTGGGAAGGTGCTCGCTCTGGCTCCTAAGACGCCGGCTGGCGACTCCAATCGGCGCCCCTACCAGAACGACCACAAGCGCAAGGCCCCTATGCCGCCTTCCACCAGTCGGCAGGTGGCCACAGTTGAAGATGAGCATCCCGAAGAACGGCCCGCTCCCAAGAAGAAGGGCGGCAGGGCGGCTTGGCAGCCGGCTTTCTCCTACGAGCAGACTCTCGATGCCCCCTGCAAGTTCCACAGCGGCGCGAAGCCGTCCAACCACACGACCCGAAAGTGCCACTGGCTCATACGGATCTCCAAGGGCGAGGGGCTGGTGCCGCCACCGCCTCCCGGCCCGCCGCCTCCGGACCCCCAGCAGCCGGCTACTCGACCAGCAGTCGGAGCCATTCAAGATGAGTTCCCTGAAGAGCACGCCGCCTACGTCGTCTTTACAAGCCAAGTTGAAGACAAGCTTAGTCGGCGCCGACAGCACCAAGAGGTCAACGCAGTCGCCTCCAGCAACCCCGAGTTCATGCACTGGTCCGAGAAGCCCATCAACTGGAGCCGGGCCGACCACCCAGAGGTGATGCCGTCCCCTGGCTCCTACGCATTAGTATTGGATGTCACCCTCGCAACGGAGAGGCGAGCTGCCCGATTCTCCCGCGTTCTGATTGATGGCGGAAGCAGTATCAACATACTGTACCGCGATACCATGGAGAAGCTGAACATCAAGGCAAAGCAGCTCATGCCAAGCCGGACCGTGTTCCATGGCATCGTACCTGGCTTGTCCTGTTCCCCGATCGGCAAGATCAAGATGGATGTTCTCTTTGGAGACAAAGATCACTTTCGCCGAGAAGCAATCTGGTTCGAGGTAGTAGATCTGGAGAGCCCTTACCACGCCCTGCTTGGCCGACCTGCTCTGGCAAACTTCATGGCTGTGCCCCACTACGCCTACCTGAAGATGAAGATGCCGAGCTCGAAGGGGATCATCACTGTAGCCGGCGACTACAAGAAGTCCATCGAGTGCGCTGCAGCCAGCAGTCGGCTGGCCGAGTCCCTCGTAGTAGCGGAAGAGAAGAAGATGCTGGAGCGAGTCATGGCCATGGCCGGCAAGTAGCCGACCTTGTCCCCCAACCCCAAAGATTATGATGCGCAGGGCTCCTTCCAGCCGGCCAAGGAGACGAAGAAGATACCTTTGGACCCGGAGAACCCGGAAAGGTTTGCAGTCATTGGTGCAAACCTGGACAGTAAATAGGAAGGCGAGCTCGTCGACTTCCTCCATGAGAATCGAGACATCTTCGCATGGTCCCCAAAGGACATGCCGGGTGTTCCGAAGGATTTCGCCGAGCACAAATTGCACGTCCGAGCCGATGCAAAGCCGGTCAAGCAGCCCCTCCGCAGACTGTCAGAAGAGAAGCGAAGAATCGTAGGAGAAGAGATAGCCCGGCTACTCGCCGCCAGCTTTATTATGGAAGTATTTTTCCCAGAATGGCTTGCCAACCCAGTTTTGGTGTTGAAGAAGAACAACAAGTGGCGTATGTGTATAGACTACACCAGCCTCAACAAGGCCTGCCCCAAGGATCCGTTTGCTTTGCCACGGATTGATCAAGTGATAGACTCCACGGCCGGATGCGAGCTATTGAGTTTTTTGGATGCCTACTCAGGATACCACCAGATCAAGTTGGACCCAGCAGACCGCCTGAAGACTGCCTTCATCACACCATTCAGAGCTTTCTGTTACCTGACTATGACATTCGGCTTGAGGAATGCCGGTGCCACTTTTCAGCGTTTCATGCAGAAATGCCTCCTCAAGCAACTCGGCAGAAATGCCCACGTCTACGTAGACGATATTGTGGTGAAGACAGAGAAGCACGGCACCCTGCTGGAGGACCTCGAAGAAACGTTTGCCAACTTGCGCCGATTCCAGATCAAGCTCAACCCCGAGAAATGCGTGTTCGGAGTACCAGCCGGCCAGCTTCTAGGCTTTCTGGTCTCCGAACGCGGCATTGAGTGCAACC
This sequence comes from Triticum aestivum, assembly GCF_018294505.1. Lineage (NCBI taxonomy): Eukaryota > Viridiplantae > Streptophyta > Magnoliopsida > Poales > Poaceae > Triticum > Triticum aestivum. Next base: position 90,018,522 of record NC_057802.1, read on the forward strand.
CTGTGAAGATCAAGGCCATTGAGAGAATGGAGATTCCTACCAAGTTGCGGGACATGCAGAAATTCACTGGGTGCCTGGCCTCCTTAAACCGCTTTATCAGCCGGCTAGGAGAGAAGGCTCTCGCCCTGTACCGACTCATGAAGAAATCCACTCATTTCGAGTGGAATGACCAAGCAGACCAAGCCTTCCATGAGTTGAAGAAGATGCTGACTACTCCACCTGTCCTGGCGGCGCCGACTGAGAAGGAGCCCATGCTCCTCTACATTGCCGCGACTAGTCGAGTGGTCAGTACAGTTGTCGTGGTCCAGCGCCCAGAAGAAGGCCGAGCCCAGCTAGTCCAGAGGCCGGTGTATTACCTAAGCGAAGTACTATCCAGCTCAAAGCAAAACTACCCGCACTACCAGAAGATGTGCTATGGAGTGTACTTCGCCGCCAAGAAGCTGAAGCCCTACTTTCAAGAGCATCCCATCACGGTCGTGTGCACCGCCCCGCTTGCCGAGATCATAGGCAGCCGGGATGCATCCGGCCGGGTGGCTAAATGGGCCATTGCGCTGGCACCCTACACAATCTTCTACCAGCCTCGCACCGCCATCAAGTCCCAAGCATTGGCCGACTTCCTCGTCGACTGGGCCGAGACCCAGTACCTACCGCCGGCTCCCGACTCTACCCATTGGCGGATGCACTTCGACGGGTCCAAGATGCGCACCGGCTTGGGAGCCGGCATCGTCCTCACCTCTCCCAAAGGCGACAAACTCAGATACACGCTGCAAATCCACTTCGCCGCCTCCAACAACGTGGCCGAGTACGAGGCACTCATACACGGGCTCCGGCTAGCCAAAGAGCTTGGCATACGCCGGATCCTGTGCTATGGCGACTCAGACTTGGTGGTCCAGCAGTCATCTGGCGACTGGGACGCCAAGGATGCAAACATGGCGAGCTATCGATTCCTCGTCCAGCAGATCAGTGGGTACTTCGAAGGGTGCGAGTTCCTTCACGTACCACGGGCCGACAACGACCAAGCAGATGCCCTGGCGCGGATCGGCTCCACCCGATAGGCTATACCAACCGGTGTCTCTCTCCAGCGCCTCCTCAAGCCGTCCATCAAGCCGTCTCCAGAGTCGGACTCTATCTTTGTACCGCCTACACCTGATGCAGCCGGATCCGACTGGAGGAACCCAGCAGCCGGCTCGGGGACTTCAGAACCCGACCCAGGGACTGCAGCAGTCGGCCTGAGGACTGCAGCAACACAAGAAGCGGTGGCCGACTGCAACCCTCCACCACCCAACCCACCCACCAGAGTCACGGTGGCCGTATTGACAGTAGAAGAAGTCACAGCTCCATCATGGGCCCAGCCCATCCTCAACTTTCTAGTCAACAGAGAGCTGCCGGCTGATGAGATCTCGGCAAGACTAGTGCAACATGGAGCCGGAGCATATGCAATAATAAACGGAGAGCTTGTCAAGCGCAGCGTCACTGGAGTCTTCCAGCGCTGCGTCGAGCCAGAGAAAGGAGTGGCAATCCTCAAAGATATCCATCAAGGCAAATGCGGCCACCACGCAGCCTCAAGATCACTTGTGGCCAAAGCTTTCCGCCACGGTTTCTTTTGGCCGACTGCTTTGGAAGATGCCAAAGAGATAGTCAAGAGCTGCAAAGGATGCCAAGTCTTCAGTTCCAAGCAACACCTGCAGGCTTCTGCACTCAAGACCATCCCCCTCACCTGGCCCTTTGCCGTCTGGGGGCTGGACATGGTGGGCCCATTCAAGACAGCCCGCGGCGGCTTGACACATCTGCTTGTCGCCGTGGACAAATTTACCAAGTGGATCGAAGCAAAGCCGATCAAGAAGCTGAACGGGCCGACTGCCGTGACGTTCATTGCCGACATCACTACTCGGTATGGCGTGCCGCATAGCATCATCACCGACAACGGCACAAACTTTGCCAAAGGAGCACTGGCACGTTTCTGCGTGACGCAGGGTATCCGACTGGACTTAGCGTCCGTTGCCCACCCGCAGTCAAACGGCCAGGTCAAGCATGCAAATGGACTCATCCTCTCTGGCATCAAGCCCCGACTGGTCGTACCACTAGAGCGATCGGCCGGCTGCTGGCTCGATGAGCTGCCGGCTGTCCTCTGGAGTCTGCGTACTACCCCTAACAAGTCGACCAGCTTCACTCCGTTCTTCCTTGTATATGGTGCCGAGGCTGTCATCCCAACCGACATCGAGTTCGACTCGCCTCGGGTCACCATGTACACGGAGGCAGAGGCCAAGGAAGCACGAGAAGACGGCGTCGACCTGCTGGAAGAAGGCCGGCTGTTAGCACTCAGCCGGTCCGCCATCTACCAGCAGGTCGACTCCTACTACCTGATCGACGCACAAAAACCAAGAGCACGCAAGAGGGATGATTCTGGGAAGGAGTCGGAGCGACCATGGAACGCGAACCTCCTGAGAATATTTTACAGTTGAAAGCAGTATGTATCATGCTACCCTTTTGTATTAAGTACGAAACAACAGGCCCCCCCCCCCGAGGAGCACTCGGGGACTGCCTTTCTTTATCTATGAATGACGAGTGTCATATTCATGAATGTATTATTACATTTGATTTTCTGTCTGGCACCGGGTTCGACTAGCCGACCCGGGGACTGGCCGCCTTAAGTTATATTAAAAGTTCTACCTGAAGTCAGACAAGTAGTGTGCTGGCTCCTAGACCCTCTCTTGTTGAAAGTCACAGCTCGAAGAACCGACTGTCCGACTAGCAAGAGCCAAAGGCAGAAAGGATGCCCACACGAAAAACGGCTAAGGACTAACGAACTTGTATAACGAAAAGATGGCCTCCAACCACGCTTGCCGACTGTCAAAACAGCCGGCTGGTCGGCCTCCCAAACACTTCGCTATAATCCAACAAAGCTAGAGTACTTGCCCTCCCAACTGGCCAAGCACTTCTCCAGCCACAGATTGCAGAGCAACTGTCCGACTGGGGAGGCGGCAACCAAGGGAGGGCGGCAAAGGAAACAACAGAAGGATGAAAAGCAAAGAACAAGGGAAAGCCAAACACATGCATATTCATATTTACACATAAGTCCCCCAACAAGCTAGCAATCAACATAGTTCGAATACACCCCCAGTGGGTGGAATTGTGCAAACTTAACAAAATATTGTTCCAAGAGTGACAAGACAGGAAAAAAAAGACAACAGACTAGACTAAGGGCGCGGTGTGGGAGCCGGGTGGGTCGGTGGAGACGGCGCCACCGGCTGGGAGTGGCCGGCTGGCGGGTCTCGGCTTGATCATCACCGGCTGCAGGCGGTGCACCCGCGTGTGCCTTGTTGCTGGAGGCACGGTCAAGCTGAGGCTGACCGGCCGCTCCACCATCAGGCCCGGCGTCTTCACCTTCCTCCCCCTCCTCCTCGCCCTCGTCGCTGGAGTTGATCTCCTCCGCCGAGTCTTCGCCGTCCGCCGGGTTCAGCCCGAACCACTCCTCCGGCTGGGCAACACCGTTGTCGTCCACCTCAGGAGCGAAGGCGCTGGTGTCGGTGTAGTCGGCGATCGCCGAAGCCCGCCGGATGATAGCCGGCCGCGCCGGCTCCAGCTCCGTGTCGGCCTGCTGCCGCCAGGTGGCCAGCTGGTCCAGACTCAGCCCGGGATTCCAGGCCTTGGCGAACTCCAGCGCCCGCCTGGCGCCGGACCGAGCCGCCGAAGCCTTCCAGGCCTCGAAGCGGCCGACCGCCACCTCCAGCCAGTCGGCAGTCCGACTGGGGGTGCGGGGAATCACTTCACCAGGCCAGAGAGCGGCCAACACCTGCGCTCCGACACGCTGAAGCCGGCGGAGCAGGCGATGAGCTGGCTGGAGGCGGGCTTGGATCGCCAAGAGCTGCTCCTCCAACGACCGGTGAGCGTTCGATGCGATCTCGGCGCCAGCCTGCCTCTGTGCCTTGCGGTGGGCCTCGACGATCTGGTTGGCGGCAGTAGAGTAGCCAGGGAAGTACTCTGCGCAAGGAAGAAAGAGAAAGAAGAGAAAAACACCAAGTCAGAAAATGAGCTAAAACGGCAAGCGGCAAGAAAGGACGAAGAGGAAGGCGGCTTACCGTCAACCAGGTCTTCGATCTGGCCATAGCCTTTGATCAGCGACTGCTTCGCTTCGGCCCAGCTGGCCGCTTCTGTTTCATACTCGGCTTGGAGGGCGGCCTTGCTGTCCCGCACCGCCTTCAGGGCCGCCTTGTGGCTCTCCTCCCGGTCGGCCAACCTCTTGGCCAGGCAGTCACGCTCCTGTACCAAGGCGGCAAACTCGGCCTCCTTAGCGCGGAGGGCGGCCTCAGTCCCTCCCAGCTGCTCCCTTAGACTGGCGTTGGCCGCTGCAGGGATGGCAGAGAAAAAAGAAGCAATAAGAAAAAGTCGTCAGGGAAGATCCGACCCGACTGCTCAGCAGTCGGCCCGAATCTCGGGGACTACACCCAGTGGGTGCGCTAACGCGCCCCCATGTGAGATAAAAAACGAAGCACTTACCCCGGCTCTCAGATAAGTCAGCAGTCTTCTGGGTCAGCTCCCGAGCCTGGAAGTTGAAGGTAGCCGCGCGGAGGTTGTGGTAGTCCTGCAAGTCAGGCAGAAGAGCGAATGAGAACAAGAACAACAAAACAAGGTCCGCTAGGAAGTTCCAAGCCGCCTGCTCAGCAGCCGATCCGGAATTCGGGGACTACACCCAGTGGGTGCGCTGACGCGCCCCCACGGAAGAAACCAAGATCAAAAAAGCAAAGACAAGAAGACTAACCCGGATGGCAGCCCGCGTCGCAAGGAACTCGTCGTTGTACTTCCTCAGCGCCGCAGCCTGGGCTTGAAGCCGTGTCCGGACGTCCTGCGCGGCCACATTCATCACCGCCGTCCCTCCACCCGGCGTCCACCCTGAGATGGCGCTGGCCGCCTCCATGTCCTGGGCCGACGAGCTGGAGCCCGCGGCCTGGTGCGGCTCCGATGCAGCCTTCTGCGGCTCTGATGCGGCCTTCCCCGCGCGCTGGCGCGACGGCGTCCGGACCACCAGATCAGTCCTCGCGGCCGGCTCGCCCCCGGCCGATTGCGCGGGTGGCAAGTTAGGCCGGCCGCCTTGGGTCGCCCCAGTCGGCGGGGCCGGTGCCGCCTCCCTCTCCAGGACGACAACGTCGTCCTCCCTCTCCAGTCCCGGCTGGTCGCCGCCGGCTTCTTCTGGCGGGGGCTCTGGGGCCTCAGGCGCCGCGACGCGCAGAGGGGCGACTAATAAAGCCCCCTCCGCCATCGCCGCGGCCGCGGCCTCTGCTTGGGCCTTGGCCGCCGCATCGGCGCGCGCCTTCGCCGCCTCCTCCTCCTGCGCCGCCTTGGCAGCGGCCGCCTTCAATGCCTCCGCCTCCCGCTCCTCCCGCGCGTTCCGCTCCGTCGCCGCCTGAAGATCGGCACGAGGGTCCACGCGGCGAGTGGTGCTCCCGGATCCTCCCGGTGATCCAACGACGGAGGCGGCAGCAACCCGCTCGAGCGACAATGGAGTCCTGGTTTTTTGAGAAAGGACAAGGATTCATGAACTACCAGAGAAAAGAAGAAAGAATACATGAAGGAGTATATACTTACGCCGACACCGTCTGCGGCTGCTTCACCGCCTTGCGGAAGCGGGCCGCCTTCGCGGCCGCCTTCACGGCCGCCTCTTCCCGCCTGGTCGCCGCTGCCCCGCCCTTGGGCTTCTTCGGCCGACTGCTGAACAAGCCCGACGCGGCACGACGCTTCTGCCCGCCGCCCCGAGCAGGCAGCGCGGCGGAGGAACCTGCGCCGTGGCCAGACGCCGGCTGGCGGCGTGGGACGACTTCCACCTCGTCGTCATCCGGCCAGTCGTCGAAGCTGACTCCAAGCCCGGAGCCGCCTGCCTCGCCGCCGGCTTGGCCGCCGCCCGCCTTGGTGTTGTCTTCCATGGCGGCCGCCCCCAAGTCGGGGTCCTCCAGATCGTGCTCCGTCCGGGGGACGAATCGGCGCTCCGCGTCCGACCCGCCTGCAGGCCGAAGAAGAGGGCTCTGTCGAGACAAGCTGACTAGTCAGAGTCGGCCAAAAGGAACTCGGTGACAAAACTGAGAGAAGAAAGGGAAAAAGAGAACATACCGTGGATGGTGGGTGAGCTCGGCAATATGGCTCCTTGCCAAACTGCCACTCTGCGGAGAGCTTGCAGTTCGCAAGGTAGTTCACCATGTGGGCCACTTCGTCGTGCGGCATGTCTTTGGTGCACATCCGACTCGGATCGAGCTGGCCGCTCATCTAACAGATCAGATGTGACACCTAAAATTTTATTTGGATTTTTCAAAAAAATTTATTTGACTTGAGGGAGGTGATTTAAATTTTTCTTCAAAAGAACCCTCCCTTTCAAAATATTTTTTATGGCAAGAGTTTTATTTGGATTCACCCAAGACTTGTTTTTGGTCTTGGAGGTTCTTGCTTTTTATTTTGGACTCAAGCCAAAATACTTTTCACTTGGGAAAAATGTCTTTTGAAAATTTCTTTGAAAATACTCTATAGCTTTTGGAATAATCCTTTACCACTTTCAACAAATCTCTCTTGCCATGACCTTAGTGCAAATCCACTCTCATAAACCTTTCCTTATATTTGGATCATGATTTACTTCAAATCCAGCAAGTTGGACCTCTCCATATTTTTTATTTTCCACTTATTTCTTATCAAAACAATTTCTACCTTATATCTTGATCATTGGAGGTTTACAAAGGAACTACTCTTTCTGCTTTGATTTTTGCCCCCAAACCTTTTTCCCTTCCTAGTCCTTTGAACCCTCAACCAAGATCCATGAAGATCCACTGGTCTCCAGTTCAAATTTTTCAAACTATACTTGCTGCAAGTTTGGACCAGATTTGCCAAATTTGATGAAATTCATTCAAATCCTTCTCCAAAAATTCTGAGTAAAATCAGGCAGCCTCTGGGTGCATTGAGTGGTCACCTCACCAAGCCCCAGCTCCAGGAAAATTTTTCTTCATACCTAATAATTTCATCGAACACCTTCAGAGCACTGTCAATATCAGGTTCAGTCAAATTCAGTTAACAGTGGCTGAACCACTGTCGTTTCTTCAGTGTCCGTTGCCAATCTCACCAGTGCCCCGGCGTCGCCGTGTTTCCTGTCCCCTCCCCCTTGTCCTCTGCACCGCACGAGCGCCTGGGGTCTTGCGGGCGTCGGCGACGAGCTGGAGGAGGTGCGCCGCCCCGTGACCAACGCCAGCGGCGGCTTTGCGGCCGCCAGAGAGAGGCGCAGCGCAGACGGCGCCACCCAGCGCCGCCCAAGCCACCGGAGAGCACCGCGTGGTCTTCCACTCCCGAGTGCGCGCTGCCACCCTCGTCGTGAACCGCTGGGCGCGGAGCACGCTCTCTGCCGCCGTCGTGCCCGTGCGGCCACCCCACTGTGGACCGGCGCCATTACGCCAAGACCGACCAGGATTAGCGGGGGAACGGCACCAGTACACCTCACTGATGCTGCCTGGCCACCTAAACCCCTTGCCAAGCCGCTGCCTCGCCGTAATTCCTCGCCGGAGCAACCCCGTTCACGGCCACCCCTCGAGCCGCCTATAAATAGAGGCCCCGAGCTCCAGCTAGTACCCACACCACCTCTACACTCCACCAAGACCCTGCCTAGCCACTGGAAGAGCCCCGAGGAAGTCTCCTTCCTCAACTCCGGCCGCCGCGACCCGCCACGGGATCCAGCTCGATTCGCTCCCGTGCGTGCACCTCTGCCTCCCATCTCTTGCCAGTAGCTCTCTAGTGCATCCCTCCTTCTGACACGCGCTTCAATTCGAAGTTTGCAGCACACCACCGGAGTTCCCCACCATCGCCCGAGCCGCCGTCCGCCGGAGAAAGTGTCGCCGTCGACGTGGTGCTCCCCGACGCCCAAGTCCACCACCCACCGACGCGGAAGGACACGCTGATACTCTTGGTACACTCTGATCTCCCTGACTTGCCGTGGTTCGACGCCGGCGACCACCGCAGCCTTCGGGCGCCGGCGAGGTCTTTCAAACCTGACATGTGGACCCCCACGTCAGCCTCTCTTTCTTTCCCCGCGAACCGTTTTATGTTGGCGCCTTCGGGCAGAGTACGTTTTCTCTGTGGGCTTGCGCGTTTCTATTCGAACCGTTTTCTGTTTTCTCAGTTAAACCCCTGGAACTTTCTGTTTCATTACAGATGAGTCCCTGGACAAAAACCCTTATAACTCTTTAATAAAAAGTGATTTTTGAGTGATTCTTTTTCTGACAGTCTTAAAATTTTGTCTAGTTTTTTATGGGATTTATTTGAAATTTTTTTGGAACAACTTTTATGCACGTGTTGGTTTTCACGTTAGTATGCTTTTTCGCTATACCGTAGGTTCCGGAAGAGGTGACGGAGCCGCGAACTTCGCTGAGCTAGACTCTGACTTCTCCGAACCAGGCAAGCATGTTTGAACCTTTGATATGATAGGTGTTTGCATGATTGCGTGAAAGGTTGTGCATGGCATACGAGTATCGGTGAGCACCTTGTTGCATGTGAGGCAACTACCCGTGTGTTCCAAAGTTACGGTGATCTCTTATGAGAGATGGCCTAGTCATGTGGTGACATGAAGGGCAGTAAGGTGGTACTGTTGTAGCATGCCAGCCTTACGTCATCCGTTAAATTCTGACGTTAACGTGGACGGAGTCACGTTATCGTTCTTCCCCCTTCCGTGCTACCACATGTTTTCTGCCAGAATGCGGTTTAGTAAGTTGGTAACCTATTACCGTGTACACACCAAACAGAGGGGCCGGGATGATGGTTCCATGGCCCTGGATTAAAGCCAGTCATCCGGTCAGGGGGCATGGGTGTTTCCAGTTGGGACCGAGAGGGGAGCACCCCTTAGAGCGCGCGTATAGAAATTTTGATCCCATGATACGCGAGGTTGTAGCCTCCCCGTCTCAAGGTTTTTCTTGAACGATGCCGAGGGTGATTCCTGGCTTCAGAATGTTGAATGGGTGTGTACTGGTTAGACGTGTTTCTTCCAAAACACCGTAGACGGAACTAGTCCCCGTGACTACTGAAATCCGTTGGCTATGGTTAAAGTACAAACTCTGCAGAGTCAAATCCTTTCGAGTCATCGTATCCGTGGTCAAGTATCATGATCAGTGTATCCATATCTATGTCAAGTCCTCGTGGTTTGTTCTTCTTTCCGGTAAGTGAGCATGAGTAGTAGACTTAGCTGAATGTTACTCCTGTGGATGGACTAACCCTGTTGTTTATCTCATGCCCGATTATTCTCAGGATATGATTTAAATTCTTGATCTAGTAAGATGTTAAGTTATGAAGCCCTTTATGTGATGTCGCTGAGACGTCCGACTGTGGCATGTCTGTCTTTTATTTCCTTTTATAAGCCCTTCATGTGGTGTCGCCCTGACGCTCGACTGCGGCATTATTATTCTTGCAGTGTCCTCTCGAGGAGTTATTCAGACCCTCGTTTGGCACCCAGTATTTATTTTGGGATTTCAGGAGGACTACCGCCCGACTTCTCTGTTATTTTCCCATGCATTATTATCTCTATGTCTGAACGCACTTGTTAATCTGTTCATATGCTTCATGTTTACATTTGTTATATATTATGTCCGAACTGTCTTGCGAGTACTTTCATAGTACTCACCTGGCTTGTTGATTTGGCCAGATGTTGACGAAGGCGATCTCTTGGATGAAGAGTTTGATAGTGTGTCCGACGCCTAGAGGAGTCCCAGTCAGTCCTGTGCGATCCCGGATATTGGTCACTTGTATTATATACACTTCCGCCACCCGCAATAAGTCTCCTCGAGCCTCACTCCGACGCTCGAAGAGCTGTAGTTTCCAGGAGTCATATCACCCACTTCGCGGTGATATTTCCACCACCATTGTTATCGTGAGTTAGTAGTCATGCCACCCTATCCGCCGTTATGTTTTATCGGCATTCATGTAATAAATTGTTGAGCAGTCTCCGCTCAACCTTGTATTATATTCAATACTCCTGGTATTTTTTTCTTCTGTGACCAAGATATTGTCTACCAGTGAGAAGGAATTCTTCTTTACTGGTCCGTAAAAGGGATTGGTCTCTCAATAAATATTCTATTGAAAAACCGGTCGTGACATCAGATGAGGGCGGCTCTGGAGCGGAAGCACCCGGCGCGTGACGAAGGCGGCCAGCAGGTCGGGCCCAGATTGGCCCTCCGACTGTAGGAAGCCACTAGGTGCGATCGCTTATCGGTTATTAGCGTCTTTTGTGCTTTTTCAGCATTTTGCAATTGTAGCTATTTTTTGTTGGTCATCATAAATTTATGACATGACTACTCAGAATTTTTGCCTACTTTTGTAGATGGCTGGCAGCAACTGTGAGACTCGAGTGTTCACGAACGTGCCCGAGGGGTTTGTCAAACTCCTCGTCTCCATCACCAAGCTTGCGATCGGGCCAGCGACTCGTCCGGAGTTCACGCTTTATCAGCACAAGCTCAGTGACGACGTGTCTATGCACCAAGCCATGGTGCAATTCAAGGGAGGACGTTCTGCATCTCACCACTTCCGTTTTGTGGGAAGGGCCATGCCTACAGAGAGGCATGCCATGCAGATGGCTGCCCGTGAGGCGATAGCTCGTCTTCGGGACATCCTTCCTATGATGAAGACTCGTCGCTACCGCTACCTCCCATGCCATGTGCCATATACTTGTCACTATGCATTCGCCTGCCATCGGGGAGAACGAGATGAAGCCATCGAGATGGTTGTGGAGTATCTCAAGGCTCTGGAGGAGTCTTTCGACAACCTCGTGGATGATCTTGTGGCTGCCCGCATGGACTTAGTCCGGGGCGGTCCTGCCAGCAGGAAGGAGCTTCTCCTCACAGCACCGCCTCTGACATTCATCTCGTCTTCAGCCTCTTACGCACCGGCCGTTTTGGCCACTGCTCGCCGTCTGCCTACAACTAAGGAGTTCGACAGAGTCATCGCTCCTACTCCAGTCAGAGCTGAACCGCCTGCCGCACCCGCACTACCACCTGTCGCCCCCGCGCCATCACCGCAGCGCAGTGTTACGCGCTAGGAGCCAGCTAGAGAGGAGGTGGAGGTTGAATCTCCTGCACCGCTGAGTCTTGCCCTCGGCAAGGGGAAGGACATCGTCACCATCTCCGACTGAGAGCGCCGAGTAGCCGCGCGTTTTGTCTGCTTGTATGATGTGTTTTATCTGTACGCTAGTTTGTATTAGTGCGTTCGCTGCTTTCCGGAGGAGTATGCTAGTCTAAATAACATGTCAGGATTGTGTACGCACATCCTGAGTGCTGTATCGTGTGTTTGCTTTCCGCGTGTAAGATATATGCTAAGCAGTTCTTCTCCGTGCAAAATCGTTTATGTTTTCTTGAAAACCTTGAGGTCTTTTAAATTGTTGCCTTTGCAAGATTTTCCTTGTGCCACACAGTTCTTCTCATGGGTTTTGCAAAATAATACCCCAGACTGGAAAAATGTCTCGCTCGTGGACTCGCTCCATGCCCAATCAGCCAGAAGAAGTTTATGGGACACAGACTAGCAACAACTTCACTCAGGGACAGTCCAGTCAACAAGACAGCGAAGCAGCCTTGTCTCAAGTATGCCATCTCTTCGAACAAAGCCAGCAACAACACCAAGAGATGATGAATCACGTCATCAATATGGGGAACCACTGTGAACCCTATCAACCACATTCCAAGTTATCTGAGTTACAAAAGACTCGCCCTTCAACTTCTGCTCACACTGATAGGCCGCTGGAAGCCGATGACTGGCTTCGTGATATCGAGAGGAAGCTGATTATTGCTCAGTGCTCAGATAATGAGAAGGTGCTTTATGCACCACACTACCTTACTGGAGCAACTGCAGCATGGTGGGAGAACTTCTTACACATGCATCCCAGTGAACACAACATCACCTGGGAAGAATTCAAGGAAGGCTTTCGTGGGGCACACATCCCCAGGAGCATCATAAAAATCAAGAAGAGAGAATTTGACGATCTCAAGCAAAGAGGCATGTCAGTGACAGAATACAACGGTCAGTTTACCCAGCTATCTCGTTATGCCTACGACGAGCACATGACAGAGAACAAGAAGATGGAAAAATTCCTGGACGGCCTGGCACCGGCACTAAAATGCCAACTGGTTGTACACACTTTCCCGGATCTTAAAACTCTGGTTGACAAGGCCATTACCTTGGAGAATGAGCGCCGTAGTCTGGAAGATCTCCGTAAGAGAAAGAGGGACAAGACGACTCTTACTCGCAACAACCGAAGCAAGACTGAGGTTCCAAGGACAGAAGCAAGGAAATCCACGACTACTGATCTAAGGCCCGTCAGACAGTTTCATGCCAGAGACAAGGAGTTCACGTACCGTCCAGGGGTCACCTGCTATGCTTGTGGTGAAGAAGGGCACTATGCTAAACAATGCCCAAAGCCGAGGAACTCGGCCCCCAAGCCAAGCAATGGTGGGAATAATCCAGCCCCCAAGCGCAACAATTTCAATCCCAACAACAACCACAGGAAGGGTCACCTGAACCATGTGACCAGGGAAGAAGTGCAGAATGCCCCAGACATCGTGCTCGGTACGTTCCCTGTCAACACAGTACCTGCCACGGTTTTGTTTGATTCTGGAGCTTCCCATTCGTTCGTTTTGAAGAGTTTTGTTTTGCAACATGGTTTTCCGATACTTCCCTTGGAAAAATCTATGATCATCAAGTCCCCCGGAAATAAGCAAATCGCTCAGAGTTACTGCCAAGGAGTAATCATCGAGTTCGAGGGACTATAGTTCCAAGCAAATCTCATCGTGTTGGAAAATAAAGGACTGGATGTCATTTTAGGGATGGACTGGTTAACCACCAACAAAGGATTCATTGACTGTTTCAATCGGATCGTGATTCTCACTCACCATCATGGCAAGACAATAAAGGTTACAGCTCAAGAAAGGCCACGGTCACGGCAACCAAAACTGAACAAAGTGGACATTTCAGAACTGAGAAAAGTTCCAGTGGTATGCGAGTTTCCTGACGTATTTCCTGAAGAACTGCCAGGCATGCCACCAGACCGAGAGATAGAATTCAGCATCGAACTAGCACCTGGCACCGCTCCCATCTATAAGAAACCTTATAGAATGGCACCCTCAGAATTGGTGGAGTTGAAGAAGCAGATGTGGACAAAGGATTTATTCGAGCCAGCTCCTCACCATGGGGTTCGCCAGTGTTGTTCGCCAAGAAAAAGGATGGGACACTGAGACTGTGTATAGACTATCGAGCTCTCAATATGGTCACCATCAAAAACAAATATCCGATGCCACGGATAAATGATTTGTTTGACCAGCTCGCACAAGCCAAGGTGTTCTCAAAAATTGATTTGAGATCGGGATATCATCAATTGAAAGTACGGACATATGATATCCCTAAAACAACATTCACCTCCAGATACGGATTATATGAATTCACAGTGATGCCTTTTGGTCTAACAAACGCCCCCGCATATTTCGTCCACCTCATGAACAAAGTGTTCATGAAATTCATGGACAAATTTGTTGTGGTGTTCATCGACGATATTCTGGTATACTCAAGGACACTAGAAGAGCATGCTGAGCATCTCAGAATTGTTTTGGGAGAATTAAGGAAACATCAGTTGTACGCCAAATTTAGCAATTGTGAGTTTTGGCTAAGGCAGGTTGGTTTCCTAGGCCATATATTGAACCAAGAAGGCGTGGCCGTAGAACCAGAAAAAGTCAAAGCCATACTTGACTGGAAGCCACCCGCCAACGTTACAGATGTGCGGAGTTTGCTGGGAATGGCCGGATATTACAGAAGATTTATTGCAGGATTCTCCACTGTGGCAAAACCAATAACACAGTTGCTCAAGAAAGACAAGAAATTTGTATGGACGGAAGCATGCGAGAGAAGCTTCCAAGAACTTAAGAAGAAGCTAACAACCGCACCGGTGTTAACCGTGCCAGACATACACAAGAGTTTTGAAGTATATTGTGACGCGTCCCGAAAAGGCCTCGGATGTGTACTAATGCAGGATGGCAAAGTTGTCGCGTATGCCTCCAGGCAGCTACGAAAACATGAGGAAAATTACCCAACACATGACTTGGAGCTAGCAGCAGTCATACATGCACTCAAGGAGTGGAGGCACTTTCTGTTGGGAAATCGCTGTGAAATATATACGGACCATAAGAGCCTCAAATATGTTTTCACACAGCCAGAGCTAAATTTACGCCAACGACGCTGGTTGGAATTGGTCAAGGACTATGATGTCGGCATTCACTACCATCCAGGGAAAGCAAATGTAGTGGCTGATGCCCTTAGTCGAAACCCCAGCCCGGACAACGACGGTCCGCAAAACTTGAGGCCTGAGTTTCAGCAAGAGTTCGCTAGGCTCAACATGGTGTTAGTCTCTGAGGGCACCGTATCAAATCTGGAGATACAACCCACCCTAGTGTAACAAATTAAGAAGGCTCAACAGGGACATCCCAGCATCGAAGGTATAAAGAAGAAAATGAACCTTGGTAAGGCTTCAGAGTTCGTCACAGACAGTGATGGAATATTATGGTACGGAGACAGACTTTGCGTACCTAACATTGAGGAACTCAAGCAACACATCCTAACCGAAAGCCACACCGCTCCATACTCGATCCATCCTGGAGGAACCAAAATGTACAAAGACATTCAGGAAAGATTTTGGTGGCACGGTATGAAAAGGGATATAGCCGCATTTATTGCTTGTTGCGATTCATGTCAACGCATCAAGGCCGAGCATCAAAAGCCAGCAGGGCTACTCCAGCCAAACAGGATACCGGAGTGGAAATGGGATGAAATAGGAATGGACTTCATCGTCGGACTACCCCGATCACAATGCAGAAATGACGCCATATGGGTCATCACAGACCGACTAACCAAGGTTGCTCATTTTATTCCCGTGAAGACTACCTACTCCACACACAGACTGGCCAAACTTTATCTCTCCCGTATAGTTTGTTTGCATGGAGTCCCAAAGACTATAATATCCGACCGAGGCACACAATTTGTCTCCAAATTTTGGGATCACCTGCAACAAGCTCTGGGCACGCAGCTAGCTTTCAGTACAGCGTACCACCCTTAGACTGATGGACAAACGGAACGTGTGAACCAAATCCTAGAGGATATGCTGAGAGCCTGTGTGCTCACCTATGGGTCCAGTTGGGAAGAGAGTTTGCCGTATGCCGAGTTTGCTTACAACAACAGTTACCAAGCCAGCTTGCAAATGGCACCCTTTGAAGCATTGTACGGGCGGAGGTGTCGTACCCCACTGAATTGGTCAGAAATAGGTGACAGCCGTATCTTCGGCCCAGACATGCTTAAAGAGGCCGAGGAGAAAGTTAAGCAGATCAGGGATAGACTCAAGACAGCGCAGAGCCGACAAAAGAGCTACTACGATCAAAAACATCGTGAGGTCAGCTTTGAACTCGGTGATTCCGTATACCTACGAGTGTCTCCTATGAGGGGCCTGCAACGGTTCAAAATTAAGGGGAAGCTAGCCCCGAGATTTATCGGGCCATTTTGTATAGAGGCACGAAGAGGCACAGTGGCCTACAAACTAGACTTACCCAAGGAGCTGTCAGACGTCCATGACGTGTTCCACGTCTCACAATTGAGAAAATGTGTGAGTAACCCGGAAAAGCATGTGTCTCATGAGAGCATTGATGTGCAACCAGATCTCACCTACAGAGAACGACCAGTAAAGATATTGGGAGAGTCTGAACGGAGGACCCGACAGAAAACAACTAAAATTTTCAAAGTTCAGTGGAGCAACCACACCGAGGATGAAGCTACATGGGAAAGGGAAGATTTTCTTCAGGCAGAGTACCCATATCTATTTGAGGATCAGCACAAATCTCGAGGACGAGATTTTTCCTAAGGGGGTAGGTGTTGTGACACCCAAAATTTTATTTGGATTTTTCAAAAAAAATTATTTGACTTGAGGGAGGTGATTTAAATTTTTCTTCAAAAGAACCCTCCCTTTCAAAATATTTTTTATGGCAAGAGTTTTATTTGGATTCACCCAAGACTTGTTTTTGGTCTTGGAGGTTCTTGCTTTTTATTTTGGACTCAAGCCAAAATACTTTTCACTTGGGAAAAATGTCTTTTGAAAATTTCTTTGAAAATACTCTATAGCTTTTGGAATAATCCTTTACCACTTTCAACAAATCTCTCTTGCCATGACCTTAGTGCAAATCCACTCTCATAAACCTTTCCTTATCTTTGGATCATGATTTACTTCAAATCCAGCAAGTTGGACCTCTCCATATTTTTATTTTCCACTTATTTCTTATCAAAACAATTTCTACCTTATATCTTGATCATTGGAGGTTTACAAAGGAACTACTCTTTCTGCTTTGATTTTTGCCCCCAAACCTTTTTCCCTTCCTAGTCCTTTGAACCCTCAACCAAGATCCATCAAGATCCACCGGTCTCCAGTTCAAAATTTTCAAACTATACTTGCTGCAAGTTTGGACTAGATTTGCCAAATTTGATGAAATTCATTGAAATCCGTCTCCAAAAATTCTGAGTAAAATCAGGCAGCCTCTGGGTGCATTGAGTGGTCACCTCACCAAGCCCCAGCTCCAGGAAAAATTTTCTTCATACCTAATCATTTCATCGAACACCTTCAGAGCACTGTCAATATCAGGTTCAGTCAAATTCAGTTAACAGTGGCTGAACCACTGTCGTTTCTTCAGTGTCCGTTGCCAATCTCACCAGTGCCCCGGCGTCGCCGTGTTTCCTGTCCCCTCCCCCTTGTCCTCTGCACCGCACGAGCGCCTGGATGCTTGCATGCGTCGGCGACGAGCTGGAGGAGGTGCGCCGCCCCGTGACCGACGCCAGCGGCGGCTTTGCGGCCGCCAGAGAGAGGCGCAGCGCAGACGGCGCCACCCAGCGCCGCCCAAGCCACCGGAGAGCGCCGCGTGGTCTTCCACTCCCCAGTGCGCGCTGCCACCCTCGTCGTGAACCACTGGGCACGGAGCGCGCTCTCTGCCGCCGTCGTGCCCGTGCGGCCACCCCACCGTGGACCGGCGCCATTACGCCAAGACCGACCAGGATTAGCGGGGGAACGGCACCAGTACACCTCACTGATGCTGCCTGGCCACCTAAACCCCTTGCCAAGCCGCTGCCTCGCCGTAATTGCTCGCCGGAGCAACCCCGTTCACGGCCACCCCTCGAGCCGCCTATAAATAGAGGCCCCGAGCTCCAGCTAGTACCCACACCACCTCTACACTCCACCAAGACCCTGCCTAGCCACTGGAAGAGCCCCGAGGAAGTCTCCTTCCTCAACTCCAGCCGCCGCGACCCGCCACGGGATCCAGCTCGATTCGCTCCCGTCGGTGTACCTCTGCCTCCCATCTCTTGCCAGTAGCTCTCTACTGCATCCCTCCTTCTGACCCGCGCTTGAATTCGAAGTTTGCAGCACACCACCGGAGTTCCCCACCATCGCCCGAGCCGCCGTCTGCCGGAGAAAGTGTCGCCGTCGACGTGGTGCTCCCCGACGCCCAAGTCCACCACCCACCAACGCGGAAGGACACGCTGATACTCTTGGTACACTCCGATCTCCCTGACTCGCCGTGGTTCGACGCCGGCGACCACCGCAGCCTTCGGGCGCCGGCGAGGTCTTTCAAACCTGACATGTGGACCCCCACGTCAGCCTCTCTTTCTTTCTCCGCGAACCGTTTTCTGTTGGCGCCTTCGGGCAGAGTACGTTTTCTCTGTGGGCTTGCGCGTTTCTATTCGAACCGTTTTCTGTTTTCTCAGTTAAACCCCTGGAACTTGTCTGTTTCATTACAAATGAGTCCCTGGACAGAAACCCTTATAACTTTTTAATAAAAAGTGATTTTTGAGTGATTCTTTTTCTGGCAATCTTAAAATTTTGTCTAGTTTTTTATGGGATTTATTTGAAATTTTTTTGGAACAACTTTTATGCACGCGTTGGTTTTCACGTTAGTATGCTTTTTCGCTATACCGTAGGTTCCGGAAGAGGTGACGGAGCCGCGAACTTCGCCGAGCTAGACTCCGACTTCTCCGAACCAGGCAAGCATGTTTGAACCTTTGATATGATAGGTGTTTGCATGATTGCGTGAAAGGTTGTGCATGGCATACGAGTATCGGTGAGCACCTCGTTGCATGTGAGGCAACTACCCGTGTGTTCCAAAGTTACGGTGATCTCTGATGAGAGATGGCCTAGTCATGTGGTGACATGAAGGGCAGTAAGGTGGTACTGTTGTAGCATGCCAGCCTTACGTCATCCGTTAAATTCCGACGTTAACGTGGACGGAGTCACGTTATCGTTCTTCCCCCTTCCGTGCTACCACATGTTTTCTGCCAGAATGCGGTTTAGTAAGTTGGTAACCTCTTACCGTGTACACACCAAACAGAGGGGCCGGGATGATGGTTCCATGGCCCTGGATTAAAGCCAGTCATCCGGTCAGGGGGCATGGGTGTTTCCGGTTGGGACCGAGAGGGGGGCACCCCTTAGAGCGCGTGTATAGAAATTTTGATCCCATGCTACGCGAGGTTGTAGCCTCCCCGTCTCAAGGTTTTTCTTGAATGATGCCGAGGGTGATTCCTGGCTTCGGAATGTTGAATGGGTGTGTACTGGTTAGACGTGTTTCTTCCAAAACACCGTAGACGGAACTAGTCCGCGTGACTACTGAAATCCGTTGGCTGTGGTTAAAGTACAAACTCTGCAGAGTCAAATCCTTTCGAGTCATCGTATCCGTGGTCAAGTATCGTGATCAGTGTATCCATATCTATGTCAAGTCCTCGTGGTTTGTTCTTCTTTCCGGTAAGTGAGCATGAGTAGTAGACTTAGCTGAACGTTACTCTTGTGGATGGACTAACCCTGTTGTTTATCTCATGCCCGATTATTCTCTGGATATGATTTAAAGTCTTGAGCTAGTAAGATGTTAAGTTATGAAGCCCTTTATGTGATGTCGCTCAGACGTCCGACTATGGCATGTCTGTCTTTTATTCCCAATATAAGCCCTTTATGTGATGTCGCTCAGACGTCCGACTGTGGCATATTGATTATTTACTTTTGATATAAGCCCTTTATGTGATGTCGCTTAGACGTCCGACTGTGGCATGCACTATCTTTTATTTCCTTTTTTAAGCCCTTTATGTGGTGTCGCCCTGACGCTCGACTGCGGCATTATTATTCTTGTAGTTTCCTCTCGAGGAGTCATTCAGACCCTCGTTTGGCACCCAGTATTTATTTTGGGATTTCGGGAGGACTACCGCCCGACTTCTCTGTTATTTTCCCATGCATTATTATCTCTATGTCTGAACGCACTTGTTAATCTGTTCATATGCTTCATGTTTACATTTGTTATATCTTATGTCCGAACTGTCTTGCGAGTACTTTCATAGTACTCACCTGGCTTGTTGATTTGGCCAGATGTTGACGAAGGCGATCTCTTGGATGAAGAGTTTGATAGTGCGTCCGACGCCTAGAGGAGTCCCAGTTAGTCCTGTGCGATCCCGGATATTGGTCACTTGTATTACATACGCTTCCGCCACCGGCAATAAGTCTCCTCGAGCCTCACTCCGACGCTCGAAGAGCTGTAGTTTCCAGGAGTCATATCACCCACTTCGCGGTGATATTTCCACCACCGTTGTTATCGTGAGTTAGTAGTCATGCCACCCTATCCGCCGTTATGTTTTATCGGCATTCATGTAATAAATTGTTGAGCAGTCTCCGCTCAACCTTGTATTATATTCAGTACTCCTGGTATTTTTTTCTTCCGTGACCAAGATATTGTCTACCAGTGAGAAGGAATTCTTCTTTACTGGTCCGTAAAAGGGATTGGTCTCTCAATAAATATTTTATTGAAAAACCGGTCGTGACATCAGATGAGGGCGGCTCTGGAGCGGAAGCACCCGGCGCGTGACGAAGGCGGCCAACAGGTCGGGCCCAGATAGGCCCTCCGACTGGATCATCACCCGCAGCCGGGCGACTGCCGCGGCTCCAGTCAGCGTCAGCGTCACGACCCGATAGGACCACTGGGGCCGCCTACCCGCCGGCGGGCCGGCTTCGTAAACCGGCAAATTGACGTAGTCGCCTTGCGGGGCGACGTTCTTCACATAGAAGTATGACTTATGCCACAGCCTCACCGACTGGATCAGCGTGATGACGGGGAAGGGGTTGTCGGCTGTCACCCTCCGCATCGCGATGAAGGCACCACTCTGAGCCGGTGCGCCCTGCATACGCGTGCCCAGCTTGGACTGGAAGAACTCCCCCCAGAGCTCGAGGGTGGGGAGGACGCCGAGGTAGCCTTCGCACAAGGTGACGAAGGCGGACAGCAGCACCACCGTGTTCGGGGTGTGGTGGTGCGGCTGGAGTTGGTAGAATTCAAGAAAAGAGCAGAAGAAGGCGCTCGCGGGCAAGCCGATGCCGCGCAAGAAATGCGAGCGGAAGACCACCCGCTCGCCCTCCTCCGGCTCCGGCGTGATCTCCTTCGCGGGCGCGAGGCGGACCCGCACCTTATCTGCGCCGGGCAGCCGCCGTGTCTTGCGGAGGAACTCGACGTGGTCCTCATGGACGTTGGAGCCGTCCCAGTCCCCGCCGTACTGCATGATGGCGTGAAGCCGGCGAGAATGAGCGCGGCGGCGGAGAAAAGGATGGTGGGACGGTGCGGCGGCGAAGCGCTGCTGTCAGGGAGAGCAGGAGGAAGAAGATGGCGGAGAGGAGGGGAGCGTGCGAGCGCCTGCCGCTTCCCCTCCTCCCCCAACTTATAGGACGTGGGGTGGGACGTGGGATTAACTACACCCACTCCCCCCACGTCCCGCGATTACTGCGCCCTAAAGGCGTGCCGAAACCGCCGCAGGAAGACGTGCGGACGGCTTTGGGCCGTAGAGGATCCGCGCCCGGGCCCGGGCGTGGGAGTGGTGGGCCCCCGACCTGCAGCGACGTCTTGTCGCGCGTGTGGGCTGGCAGGCTTTTCAGCCAAGGGATGCCACGTGGTTCGCAGGCGGCGAGTGGCCGGCCCGCAGCCCGGCGCGCGCGCCAGCAGACTCTCGCCGTCCGACTTCAATTTTTTTTCGCCAAGACGGCGCGTCCAACCGAAGCCGGCTCCCAGCTGCCGGCTCGTCAAGATAAGAAGCTGCCCGAGCTTCTCGACCTCCACTCAACCTCGAAGCCCAACCAGCTTCGGGGACTACTCTCAGAGTAAATGGCCATGGGTAGCCTAACCGACTCCCCCTAGCTCTTCAAAAATTATGAAGCCATTCAAGCCTTCAAGCATACGAAGCATAGGGCCGCCTTCCCCCGGCCGACTATCCCCAGGGCCGACTTCCCGAAGGCGACCCAGTCAGAAACCTTCCCCAAGAAAGCTACGAGATGTCTGACTCCAGGAAGCCGGCCCCAAGAGGACCGACTCCCAGAAGCCGGCCTTGAAGAATGCCAACTCCCAGAAGCCGACCAAGACCGCACCCACCAAGACTGCGTCCATGTAACGGTGATAAGACGGGACGTGGCTGCAGTGCGGCCCAGTACCCCCGAATCCCGGAGCCGGCATGCCCACAGGGTGCCGTACGGATTAGCCATCTCCCATCCGGCGCGACACTGTAGCCATGTTGACCTCGACGTCACCCACAGCAGACGCCAGCACGGCCCGCGGGTGGCGGGCCCCTTTAGCCAGAGAAACGCTCGAAGGCGGCCCGGCCTCCCCTAGTCGGCCGGGGCGTGGCCGGCTCCCAATAGCCGGCTACCTCGCTCCCTCGAAGCACGAGCCTCATTAAGGAGACAAGACAAGGTGAGGCTACAGTGAGAGCCCGCAAGGCGGCGGCGCTGTAGCCATGCTTACCTCGACAAAGCCCTCGTCATCAGGGGCGAGGCAATAGTAACCAGCCGCCGACAAGACCGCTAGGAGGTGGGGCCGGCCTGTTGACCAAGAGGCCGCAGCCGGCGGGACCCACCAGTCGGCGGGCCCCAACGGCCGGCGGAGAAGCCGGCGAACACAGACACTGACGGCTGGGACCCGCGCCCAGCCCGATTACTATTGTACCCCTGGGGGTAGGCCTATATAAACCCCCCGGGGCACCCATGCAAAGGGTTGGTCTCATAGAATTACACACACCACATAGAGAGAAAAGGAGAGCTAGCCTTGCCCTTCTTCTCCCTCGAACCCGACAGCTCAAGGAGCGTTTGTAGCTACTCATTTTGATCTAGTGATCATGCGGAGACCCCGCAGAGCAGGACTAGGGGTGTTATCTCCACGGAGAGCCCCAAACCTGGGTAAGATTCGCCAGCGTGCATGTCTTCGCCTCATCCCGTTTCCAGGCAGCGGCGACGTCTTACTGGCTCCCACAATGATAAGCCACCCGTTGGCATATGTCGCACCTACCACCCAACATATCATGTTCTGGACGCACGTCTGGAGCCCAGTTAGCTCGTTCGAAGAACCCCATGTTAGGCCCTTCTCTTGCCAGGAGATGAGCCGCATCGGAACTCCGGATCAGAATTCGGGGCCGCCGCCCAGTTGGTATCGCGCGGCTCGGTGATGTAGAACCACCCCGACTGCCACCCCTTCACCATCTCCACAAAGGAGCCTTCGAGCCAGGTGACATTGGGCATCTTGCCCACCATGGCACCTCCGCACTCTGCTTGTTGACCGCTCACCACCTTCGACTTCACATTGAAGGTCTTCAGCCACAGGCCAAAGTGAGGTGGGATGCGGAGAAAGGCCTCGCACGCGACTATAAATGCCGAGATGTTGAGGATAAAGTTGGGGGCTAGATCATGGAAGTCTAGCCCGTAGTAAAACATCAGTCCGCGGACAAACGGGTGGAGAGGGAATCCTAGCCCACAGATGAAATGCGCGAGGAACACCACCCTCTCATGAGGCTCGGGGGTAGGGATGATCTGTCCCTTGGCCGGGAGTCGGTGAACAATCTCCTTGGCCAGGTATCCGGCCTCTCGGAGTTCCTTGATATCTCTCTTCTTAACGGAGGAGGCCATCCACTTGCCTCCAGCTCAGGATCCAGACATGGTTGGAGTGTTTACTCGGGCGAGGAAAGCTAGAGCTTGGGCGCTAGAGCTCAAGAATGGATGGGCAGAGGAAGGAGAAGGCGTGGGTGAATGAGGACGAATCCTTATCCCCTTATAAAGGCCGCGAATGTCAAACACCTCCCCACTCGCCCTAAAACTCGCCCACTCCCAAGGGTTGTGTAAACGGCATGGTTGAGTTACCCACGCCCGTATTGATGAGAATCCCGCAATAAGGGGACACGATCCCTGCTTTGACAAGACGTGTCAATGACAACCGCGTATCGGAACATGGAGCAGCACACGAAAAACGGTTCGGAATTACGACCAGACAGATATGACGTCATGTTACAAAAAATTGTCAGCGGATTGGGCTCGTGTAAAATTATATTCTCTCTGCGGTTGTGTGTGATATGTGTTACAGGTCCGGACACATCGATACGTCCAAAGACTATTTTGAAGTTCGGAAAGAAGGGAACCCGCCTTGCAATGCCGAAGACAAATCCGCGCGCCGGACTCCTCGTCATTGAAGGCAGGTTCAGGGGCTACTGAGGGAGTCCTGGACTAAGGGGTCCTCGAGCGTCCGGCCTGTTAGCCATGGGCCGGACTGATGGGCTGTGAAGATGCAAAGACCGAAGACTGCACCCGTGTCCGGATGGGACTCTCCTTGGCGTGGAAGGCAAGCTTGGCGACCGAATATGTAGATTCCTTTCTTTGTAACTGACCTTGTGTAACCCTAGGTCCTCCCGGTGTCTATATAAACCGGAGGACTTAGTCCGGAAAGGACAAATACTCATTACCATAGTCATACAGGCTAGACTTCTAGGGTTTAGCCATTACGATCTCGTGGTAGATCAACTCTTGTAATACTCATATTCATCAAGATCAATCAAGCAGGAAGTAGGGTATTACCTCCATAGAGAGGGCCCGAACCTGGGTAAACATCGTGTCCCCTGTCTCCTGTTACCATCAACCTTAGACGCACAGTTTGGGACCCCCTACCCGAGATCCGCCGGTTTTGACACCGACAGCGGTGAAGCTCAGGACTTGGTGGACCAGGGAAGAGCGCATCGAGAGGCTGAGCTAGCGGCTCACAACGCAGTTCATCAGAACTCTTCGGTTTATCCGATAGTTTCAGTGGAGGCAGGCGTGACCTCTAGAACCTTAGGCGTGCCGTGTTTAGTACCGGCTCTGTGCAATGAGCATTAACCTAAGGATTTCAAGGGCCCTCGTAAGGTGCCTTATTACACCGCAGATCATCCCCCTGAAGCTTGGTTTGAAAGTTACGAGATGGCCATGGAGATGCTGGACGTTAGCGAGGCTGCTTGTGCTAAATATTTCACCATGATGTTGGATGGGCCGGCTCGCACTTGGTTGAAAGGGCTGCCCGCCAATTCCATCAGGTCATGGGCAGAGTTGAGGGCCCGTTTTGTCCAAAATTTCAAAGACACGTGCAAACAGCCTATGTCCATCCTGGATCTGGGTTCTTGTGTTCAAGGCGTAGGCGAGTCAACAACCCATTGGGTGCGCCGGATCTCAACTATTATACACTCGTCAGATAGTATCAACGTTGGCTCATCGGTTTTAATGTTGGAGAAAAATTGTCGTTTCCTCCCTCTCAAGCAGAAGCTTGGACGGCTTAAATGCCATTGAAGTGACATGGGGGAACTCATGGCGGCTCTAGTCAAATATGCCGACTCTGATAGTACCAAGGACCCCGAGTCTGATGATGAAAATACGGGCAAGGGAAAGAAGAGTAGCGGCATGAAAGGGCAACAACATAACCCGGCCAGTCAGGGTGGCAATGGTAAACGCAGAGTTGATGGAAATTTAGACTTCGTGGCCAACACAGGTGTGCAGAATAATAACCAGCATCACAAGGGAAGGCCGGCCCAGTCTGGAGGGTCAAAACTCAACCTCGAGGCAATAATGAATCAGCCATGTCCGAAGCACGGAACACCTGAAAAGCCATCTGCCCATCTGTGGAAAGATTGCTTTATTATGAAAGAGTTCAGGGATTCCCATCTTTTTCCAGAACAATCATGGACCGAACGGCGGTTCAGGATCCGGCTCTCACGGTCCGGGTTACGGAGATGGCGGTTCAAATTCAGGTTGGCAATCAGGGTAATTATAATCAACAGTCTGGTCAGGGGGCTCAGCAGCAGCAGTCTGGTTATCATAGTAACCCGAAGCAATTGAATAGTGGGCAGTACCACGTCTTCACCACGAGTCTATGCAAGCGGGATCAGAAGCTCCATAAAAGGGAAGTGAACGCCGTTGAACCAGCGGTTCCCCGTTACTTGCGATGGTCTGAGCAGCCCATTGTGTGGAGTCGTGAGGACCACCCGCCCCGGGTTGATAATCCGGGCCACTTGGCTCTGGTGGTGGCACCTCAGGTTGGAGGGTACAAGTTCACGAAGGTACTCATGGATGGAGGCAGCAGCATTAATATCCTTTACTATGAGACCTTCCGTCGTATGGGTTTGACTGATAAGGATCTTAAGACGTCTAACACTGTTTTTCATGGAGTGGTGCTTGGCAAGTCAGCATATCCAATGGGCAAGATAACTTTGGAAGTGGCTTTTGGTGATGAGTTTGATTCTTGAGCGGAGAAATTAACCTTTGAAGTGGTTAGGATTAATAGTCCGTATCATGCTCTGTTTGGGAGGCCGGCTTATGCTAAATTCATGGCAAGGCCGTGTTATGTTTATCTGCAGCTCAAAATGTCGGGTTACAAGGGCACCATCACTGTGCATGGCAATAGGAAGATAGCTGTGGAATGTGAGGAAGGTGACGCTGCTTATGCTAAGTCTGTCTGTGCAACAGAAGAGTTGATGTTTTATAAGGATAATGTTGACCCGGCGGATATGACATCTTTGAAGAAACCAACCACGGAGCATGACCCTTTGTTGAAGTTTAAGTCGGCAGATGACACTAAGCTATTTGACTTTGTTCCTAGCGATTCATCCAAGCAGTTCAGCATCAGTGCTAACCTGGATCTGAAATAGGAGAGCGCGCTCATCGAGTTCATCCATGAGAACCGGGACATTTTTGCATGGAAACCTTCAGACATGCCAGGTGTACCGTGAGAAATGATCAAGTACCGAACATACGTCACCTCCGAGTTCAGCACACGTTTAGCTCGATGACGTCCCTCAAACTCTTGATCCAGCAGAGGGTCGAGGGAGAGTTTCATCAGCACGACGGCGTGGTGACGGTGATGGTGATGTGATCCGCGCAGGGCTTCACCTAAGCACTACGTGAATATGACCGGACGAGTAAACCATGGAGAGAGACGCCACACACGGCTTGGAACAATTGGTGTCTCTCCAAGGGGTACCTTGCACTACAAAAAAAGACACATCCGTGACATTTTGGGCCGAACGAATTTTTTTTCTGTCATACTTATGACACTTCTATGACGATAATTGTGACAAAACCCGGTATCATCATAGATGTGGTGGGGTCCTACTTCTATGACAAAAAATCATGATAGAAAATGGGCTTTTCGTCCTGGGCGGGCCAGAGACGCAGCTGCATGACATTCTTTGGGCCGTCCACGGAAAAAACCATGGTAGAAGCGAGGGCGAGGAAAATATCGGGGTGTTCCCGGTTACTGTGGGTGGTCGGGGCTGAGCGATGCGCGTTTCTCTCATACATGCACATGCGTGGGTGCCAGGCGTTGGGCTCTAATTGAACCCGAGCGAGGCATTGGGCTCTAACTGAACCCGAGCGATTGCACTGCAGGCTACGCGTTACTGAACCCGAGCGATCGATCGATGGCTGTTAACTGAACCCGATCGAGCGATTCCTTCGCTACTGCTGCTAACTGAAGCCGATCGATGCTGCCTCTGGATGAACAGTGAGCATTGCTAGGGGGTTTGGATGAACAGTTCCCGGTGGGGGTGGATGAACAGGACCCCGTGGTGTTGCCTCTGGATGAACAGGACCCCGATCGATCGAGCCGGTTGGGGTTGGATGAACAGGACCCCGTGGAGGGCTGGATGAACAGGACCACCCCGTGGAGGGCTGGATGAACAGTAGACGGTGGAGGGCTAGATGAACAGCAGCCCGTGGAGGGGTGGTTGAAAAGCAGCCCGTGGAGGGGTGGTTGAACAGGAGCCTGTGGAGAGGGCTGGTTGAACAGTAGCCGGTGGAGTAGCACGCGGTGGAGGCTGGATGAACAAGAGCCCGTGGATGAACAGTCGCAGGTGGAGGCTGGAGGAGGTCGACGGTGGATGAACAGTAGCCCGTGGAGGTTGGAGGGGGTCGACGGTGGAGATGAACAGTATCCCGTGGAGTCCCATTTTGCGGTACGCCACACCCCTCCCGATGAACATGACCCCCGTTTCGACCTTAGCGCTCCAACACAAGTCCGTTTCCTCCATTTTGCGGTACGCCACACCCCTCCCGATCAACAGGACCCCCGTTTTGACTGTAGGAGGTCCGTTTCCTCTGTTTTGCGGTACGCTAGACCCCTCCTGATGAACAGGATCCCGTTTCGACCGTGGCCGGTCGAACACAGGGTTGTTTCCTCCGTTCTGCGGTACGCCAGGCCTCGTTTCCATCGGCTGTTTTGTCCAAGCCCTCCCGGTGAACACGACGATGCATTCCGTTCTGACCCAGCCGGTTGACTCCCCATGAAAACGACGACGACGCAGTTTCTCCGTTCCAACCCAGCCATGTACACGAGCCCTGGCCGTACGTATGCGCGAGTAGGTGTTCGAGACCCTGCCCGTATGTACGTACGTGGCCGTATTTTCTTTCTTGCACACTGGCCGTTGTACGTACGTGTACATGCTACGTGCACGCCTCTACTACGACACGTGCGCGCCTCTACATCGACCAGTATGTACGTACACATTCGCGACAAGAATGACAACGCTACGTATGCTTCGAGCAGGTGGGTCCCGACTGTCAGGCACTTCCTTGCCTGCGAAGATGTAGCTGGTGGGTCCCAGCAGTCAGGGGGCGAATCATTTTTTTGCCCGGACGCACTTCCTTGCGTGCGAAGATGTAGCTGGTGGGTCCCAGCAGGCAGGGGGAAATGTTTTTTTGTGAAATACGATGGCCCGTCCGGTGGGACCCTGCTGTCAGGTGGAGGAATAATTATTTTGCGCGTAATAAGGAGGCACTTCCTTGTAGCCGCCATGGACCCAGCTGTCAGCCTCTCCACGTATAGTACTCTTTCGATGGAAGTCGTTCCTTGACCATGTTGACCACTTCGCGCCGAGAGCACCAAGGCGGTGGACGACGGCGAGCGGCGAGGCCTAGGAAGGGGACGACGCGGAGCCGGGGAAGACGCGGTAGTGGAAGCCCGCGCGGAGAGGAGTACGAGGGTTCACTGGTTCGGTGTGAGGCTGCCGTCGCCGCAGGGCCTGGCCAGCGGTGGGAATAGTAGGGGGCAGTGAGGCCTCCTCGGCAGCACAGCCGGCCACGGGAGGCAGGAGCATGCGGCACGACCGGCGCTGCTTTGGGCGGCTGGAGCAAGAAGACCAGAGGTTGAAGAAGCACTACGGCCGTTGGGTGGACATCGTACGGTCACTGGAGCTAGAATCGTTCATAATGACTAAGTTGACAAAGCACTCCGTCCCCGTCAACTTAGTAGGTCCACAAGTCAGCCTCCCACCAAGGTGGGTCCCAACTAGCAGGGGGGTATTCATTTTTCTGTGCGTAATAAGGAGGCACTTTCGGTGGGTCCCAGCTGACAGCCGGGGGAACTTTTTTTCGTGAAATATGGTGGCCCATCCAGTGGGTCCCAGCAGTCAAGGGGGAAATGTTTTTTCGCCAAATACGGTGGCCCGTCCGGTGGGTCCCTGCTGTCAGGTGGAGGAATAATTATTTTCCGCGTAATAAGGAGGCACTTCCTTGCGGCTGTCGTGGACTCAGCTGTTAGCCTCTCCATGTACAGTACTCTTCCGATGGAAGTCGTTCCTTAACCACGTTGACCACGCCGCGCCGAGAGCACCATGGAGATGGATGACGGCGAGCGGCGAGGCCTAGGAAGGGGACGACGCGGAGCCGGGGAAGACGCGACAGTGGAAGCCCGTGCGGAGAGGAGTACGAGGGTTCACTGGTTCGGTTGCGGTGTGAGGCTGCCATCGCTGCAAAATAACAGGGGGTGTGGGTGAGTGAAGGGATGGCCTGGCCAGCAGTGGGAGTAGTAGGGGGCGGTGAGGCCTCCGCGGCAGCACAGCCGGCCACGAGAGGCAGGAGCAGGCGGCACGACCGATGCTGCTTTGGGCGGCTAGAGCAAGAAGCCCAGAGGTTGAAGAAGCACTACGGCCGTTGCATGGACATCGTACGGTCACTGCAGCTAGAATCGTTCATATTGACTAAGTTGACAAAGCCCTTGGTACGCGTCAACTTAGTAGGCCCACAGGTCAGCTTCCGAAATGGTGCGCCCCAGATGTGAGGGGGAGGAATCATTTTTTGGGCGGGTGAAGCTAGAATATCCGAGATTGAAGAAGAAGCACGGCATCCGTTGGATGGACATCCAACGGCCACTGCTGCTAGAACCGTGTGTTGACTATAATAAGTTGACAAAGCCTTGCATACGCGTCAACTTCTTTTTTTAGGGGACGTGTCAACTTAGTAGGCCCACAAGTGTGTGGCAGAGAACTTATAGCCAATTTGCGATTTGTAAGAATGTACATCCCATTTTTGAATTCTAATGGAATTTACTACAGCCCATTTACAGTTTGTTAAAAGTACATCCCATTTTCTAGCTAGGACAACGATTAATAATTTCAACCAACCGTCCAAGCCAGAATTCAATAAAATTTCCCACATTTTGATGGGATAAGGAATATTTTTATCCCAAAATTTCTAGTCAGATTAAATATAAATTTGTATTACGTAAAAATCTAACGAAAGATTGCGGGTGCTACAATTAAAAATTAAGATTTTCAAAATCCATAAATAATATTTTATAAACTAATTTCGTGCTTGGTGCATTTTTTATAGTTACTGCCCCGTTTTTATAATTACATCCCATTTATTATTTTTTAAAGCCCATTTTCCTGTTAAGCCTAATGCATCCCTCCTAGGAAAGATTTGCAGCCTAGCGGGGCGGAGAATAACAAGTTGACCTTGCCTGGGTATTCCTCAAAACAACGTATAGCTGGGCTAGCCATTTTATCATAAAAAAATTAATATCTGGGCTGGATATCTGTCCTAGGCTAGACGGGCCACAGCCCGCCCAGTTAATACCCTGCTCTCCTCTGAACAACAAAGAAAACATCGCCAAGAAAAACTTTGCAGTGCTCACGCCTCAAAATCACAAATACTGCTCGAGCTGCTTGGTCCCAGCTGTCGGCCGCACCTTGTGCAATTCTCTCGTTTATATTGACTACATAGGTTGACAATGGTGTGGGACCGTGATGTCAGGAAACGAGGAGGAAGCAAAAAAAAAGTTGTACATAATAAGGAGGCACTTGCGTACGTACGGCTATCGCCCTAGTGGGTCCCTACTGTCATCCAGTCAAAATAAAGTCATCTCCTGAATCCTCATGTTCATTGACCATGTTAACAATGCTCGGTCCACGGCGAGCGCAACAACTCGAAGGACGACGGAGAGGGCATCGCGGGCCCTACGGATGGTCTGATACAGCGCCCGCTGCTCATTCAGGAAGCCAGGATCATCGGACACCTATGAGCACCTTCGAGAGACTGAGACGGCATGAAACGGTAAAGCCGCGCTTGGGAGCTCTGGTTTACCTGTATTAAGATACACGTGTAATTTACTCGTCATGAGAAACAACGCGTAAAGTTGAGGTGTAATGAAACCGAGGGCCCGAGGTCTGTAAGTAAAACCGGCGGGTTACGTGTGTAATTTGAGAGACCGGTGTATATTTTACTAGTCGAAATCGACCAACCAAGCGCTTCGCCCGAGACCATCTACTTTTATTTACAAGCGTCAGTTTTACAAGCGATTTTGGTTGGAAAACGATGATCCAATCACGGCCTAAGATGATGAGTTGGTCGGAAGATCATATGGTTTCACGTCTAACCTACCCGACTTGTCGTATAGGCTATGAATGAAACATAAGACGATGAACTTCTTAAGCACGGAAACAACAGAAGAGGATGGTCTTCCTAACAAGCAAATCACTGGCATTAGATCGACATGCAAAACAATACGAAGCATTCACTACAAGAAATATGTCAACTAGTGACCTTCTGTCAGTGACCCTGGAAGAATGGGTCATAGATCTATGACCATTTCAGACCAATTGGTCAAAATCTGTTCGGGGGGCTCCAAACCCTAAACTATAACGACCATTTTGGTCACAAAGGTCGTAATTTCCTTACACGAAATGGTCATAAAGCAGATAGCACTGGTCCGCTGCCTTATTTCTAGCTAATCACGACCAATATAGATGGTCATAACCTTGTAAATTGTGGTGGGTTGCTATGACTAGGCGCCACCTCATCAGTTTTGCCTATGTGTCATGTCCATGTGGCAATTTTTGCCCCAGGTTGTGAAGCAACCTATATTTCTGTCATTCCCAAAATTCCCAAAAAAATCTCATAAATTCTTTGGGCCATATCTTTGTCAAATATGTAAAAAACCTTCCTTGCCTAGTTCAAAAATAATTCAACAATATTCATTTTCCTATTCTGTTCAGAACAACACTTTGTGAAGGAAGTACCACTTTGGCATGTCCAAATAGTATCCATTTTCTACAGTGCTTTCCTATGCCCAAATAACCATCCTCCACCAAATGCCAGCTCAATCCATTCATTATTTTGAGCCCAGCTTCAACATTCGTATTTATGTCCAGTGTGGTACTTTGCAAAGCTCACGCCCACTAGACATTCGTATTTGTGAAGACGGTCTTCTTAGTAACTGATCACCCTCAGCCAAAACTCACGCCCATTAGCCATGTACAATTCCCGTACCGCTAATCAAACACTTGGCTGCTAATTCATGTTTGAGCATCGATCGGTCTCCTCGTGAGAATCTTATGTTGTAATTTTCTTCCTAGCACCTACCTGGGGAGTATCCAACCCACTAGACATTCCTAGGCTGCCCAGAACACATGGCAACGCCACGGTCACGCGGTGACCACGCGGCGGGCATGCGAGTTTACGTGCTCTAGAGTTGGGGCCCTCGGCCACCGCCCAAACCTCGACGTATCGCCACCAAACCATGTATTTATGATTAAATAGGTACTTATGTAACTATAAATGATTTTTGGAAAAAATAAATAGCAAACTATGAGGTAGCCGTAGTTCAAATTTGACCCGCTTCCAGCTGAATCGGCGGAAATTTGTCTTTTTCATGAGAGGTGGATCAAAACTTTTTACACCCAACCATTTTGTCAATTGTGCATTAAATATGCCCTAGTATTTTAGAAAATTGATTTGGTCCAATTTTGCAACAATTATTTGGGAGGTCCTTCACAAAAAAACCTCCTTTTGGGCACTTGAAAAATGGAAAAATGGTCTTTTCGTCCAAAGAAAATGAAAAATTCCTTAGGAAACATTTTTGCCATTCCAATATGCACACTTGTGCACAATATGAGATCATTTGAACAAACTATGCCATGAATGTGGCCAGAAGATTGATCATTTGGCTTGAAAGCCATTGATATCCACACGTGATAGCTCGTTTCTGAGAACACTTTTTTAAAATAATTGCCGTATTACAAGTTTGTTATTTTTCTGGGAACTTGGCCACATATAATGACACAATGCGAAGGTTTCCATTTTTTTGAATTTTTATGCCCGTTTCAAAATGCGGTCAAAACGGCGGGAATGACCGTTCCTAGCTAGTGGTTGAATCTTGGAATTTTTTTGGTGTTTCTCTGATTAAATAGATACTTATGTACCCAGAAATGATTTTTGGAAAAAATAAAGATGTGACGCCCCCGATTTGACCGTACACTAGTCATGCACGCAAACGTGTACGATCAAGATCAGGGACTCATGGGAAGATATCACAGCACAACTCTAAAACATAAATAAGTCATACAAGCATCATAATACAAGCCATGCGCCTCAAGGGCTCGAATACAAGTGCTTGATCATAGACGAGTCAGCGGAAGCAACAATATCTGAGTACAGACATAAGTTAAACAAGTTTGCCTTAAGAAGGCTAGCACAAAAGTAGCAACGATCGAAAAGGCAAGGCCTCCTGCCTGCGACCTCCTAACTACTCCTCGAAGCTGAACTCCATGTAGAATCATCCTCGGGATCTCTAGCTCCTGGACTCCAGCATCTGGTTGCGACAACCAGGTATAGAAAGGGGAAAAGAGGGAGAAAAGCAACCGTGAGTACTCATCCAAAGTACTCGCAAGCAAGGAGCTACACTACATATGCATGGGTATATGTGTAAAGGGTCATATCGGTGGACTGAACTGCAGAATGCCAGAATAAGAGGGGGATAGCTAATCCTGTCGAAGACTACGCTTCTGGCCACCTCCATCTTGCAGCATGTAGAAAAGAGTAGATGGTAAGTTCACCAAGTAGCATCGCATAGCATAATCCTACCCGACGATCCCCTCCTGGTCGCCCTGTTAGAGAGCGATCACCGGGTTATATCTGGCACTTGGAAGGGTGTGTTTTATTAAGTATCCAGTTCTAGTTGTCATAAGGTCAAGGTACAACTCCGGGTCGTCCTTTTACTGAGGGACACGGCTATTCGAATAGATAAACTTCCCTGTAGGGGTGCACCACATAACCCAACACGCTCGATCCCATTTGGCCAGACACACTTTTCTGGGTCATGCCCGACCGCAGAAGATCAACACGTCGCAGCCCCACCTAGGCTCAACAGAGAGGTCAACACGCCGGTCTAAATCCTATGCGCAGGGGTCTGAGCCCATCGCCCATTGCACACCTGCACGTTGCGTACGCGGCCGGAAGCAGACCTAGCCTAGCAAGTGTTCCAGTCCAATCCGGCGCGCGCCGCTCCGTCGCTGACGTCAAGAATGGCCAGACTCAGATCAAATACCAAGATATCGTTAAGCGTGTTAAGTATCCGTGAACGCCGACCAGGGCCAGGCCCACCTCTCCCCTAGGTGGTCTCAACCTGCCCTGTCGCTCCGGGATGGAGCCACCTGTCCTTTCAGCCCCCTCACCAGAATAATTTGCGGGTACACAACGAGCCGACCCGACTTTAGTCACCACATGTGTCATGTATATAAAGTATATAGTATATACCCGTGATCACCTCCCGAAGTGATCACGGCCCAGTAGTATAGCATGGCAGACGGACAAGAGTGTAGGGCCACTGATGGAACCCTAGCATCCTATACTAAGCAGTTGGATAGCAGGTAAGGGTAACAACTGTAGCAACAATGACAAGCTATGCATCAGTATAGGATTAACCGAAAGCAGTAACATGCTACACTACTCTAATGCAAGCAGTATAGAGAAGGAATAGGCGATATCTGGTGATCAAGGGGGGGGGCCTTGCCTGGTTGCTCTGGCAAGGAAGGGCCGTTAACTCCGTAGTCGAACTGGGGTCGCCGGCAGTCTCGGGGTCTACCGGAAAGAAGTAACGGAGGGGGAACACAATAAATAACAAAGCAATCAAAGCATCACAAAGCGTAACATTGCAATACGCGGTGCTAGGTGTGCCCTAACGCGGTAGTAGGTGATACCAACGAAGGGGGGAAACATCCGGGAAAGTATCCCCGGCGTTTCGCATTTTCGGACAGATGAACCGGAGGTGAAATGTTGCATGTTTGCTATGCTAGGGACTTCGGCTGACGAATGGGCTGCGTATTCGGATTCGTCTCGTCGTTCTGAGCAACTTTCATGTACAAAACATTTTCATCCGAGTTACGGTTTATTTTCTATGTTTTTCTAAAGTTTTAATCATTTTCTGAATTTATTTATCTATTTAATTCTAACATTATCCAGAATAGTGTAAGCTGATGTCATCATGACGTCAGCACGACGTCAGCACTCAACAGGGGGTTGACTGGGTCAACCTGACGTGTGGGTCCCGTTCGTCATTGACTCAGACTAACTAAACATGATTTATTAGCTTAATTAGTTAATTAGGTTAACTAAGTTTCATTAGTTTAATTAAACGTAATTAGTTAAGTTAATTAATTCATTAACTAACTAATTATTTATTTGTTTTAATCACTTTTTCTTTAATGTTTTCTGGGGCGTGGGGCCCCCTAGTCAGTGGCTCTGGGGGAGCCATAGCGGGCGCGGGCGTCGGGCACAGCCCGAACAGAGGCGCACCCGACCGGGCGCTGCGGGGCGGCATGGGAGCTACGGCGAGGGGGTACGGCGCGCGGGCAGGGGGGTGCGCGCGGTGATCGGCGACAGCTGCAGGGGCACAAGGCCTACGGCGATGGAGGCGTAGTGAGCGCGGGGGCAGAGAGGGGGAGGCGCGCTCACAAGGGGCCGGTCGGGGAGGGCAGCAGCTCGGGGTGGTCCGGCGAGGCAGATCGACGACGGGGGCGAGCGCGACGCGGACGAGGTGGCGCGGGTCGAGCAGCGCCGGCGAGGCGACGGGTGGACGACGACCCGAGGCAGGGGCACGGCGTCGAGGTGGCGGGGGCGTCCAGCGAGGCGGGGCGACGGGGAGAGCGGCGCCGTCGTCGGGGCCTCAGGCGGCGGTGGTTGGAGACGGGCGACAGGGACGACGGGGCACCGGCGATGGGCGCAAG
>NC_057802.1:90054401-90087793 GCF_018294505.1 Triticum aestivum
AACGCCGTGGTGGCGCCAAAGGCGGCGATCGGCGTCGAGGGCGAGGCCCTGGATCCAGAAGGGATCGGGCAGAGGAGGGGCGAGGAGAGAGGGGATCGGGGGGTGGGGGTTGTGTGGTCGTGGGTTAGGGTTACGGAGTAGTGGGGGGTAGTAGTGGGTTAGGTAGACCGGGGTGGGCCGGCCTGTTGGGTCGTGGCCCAATGGGCCAGGGGGTTTGTTTGTTTTTTTGGACTTTGTTTTATTTCCTTTATTTTTATTTATTCTTTCCTATTTTACTTTAGTTATATTTTATTTTAGTTTTCGTAAAAATTATCACTAACACCTAAATTGGTACTTCTAAATAAACTACTGCCACATTAATTCTTATCCCAACTAAAATAGTTTTAACATTTTATAAAATTTAAAAGGCATTTATTTTATTATTTAACCTACAGTTTTAATTATTTTGAACACTTAATCATTTTATTAAATTTAGGTTTCTTCACCACTATTACACAGGATTTATTTAACACATTTACAACATTTTAGTTTTCACTTTTGAGATCTTTAACTGTTCGACTTGATCTTAAATTTGAATTAGGATTGGTTCTAAACTAGCACGAGATTAGCAACGATAATCGTGGTGACGTGGCATCATTACCAGATGGTTACTGTAGCTTGATTACCCGGGCGTCACAATTCTCCTCCACTACAAGAAATCTCGTCCCGAGATTTAAGAGGGGAGTAAGGGGGAAAGTTCTGGTTACGATATTCTAACGGATCTTCTCGAAGAAGTTAATCCTTTGGTTGATGTCTTCAATTCTTTATTCCAATGCATCATGATGAAGTCGTCGTCCTTTCTTCGGGAACTCCATCGTACTTACGAAATGATAAGAGGGGAAAACTCTATAAAGACGGATTCTAACAGGATTGAGCATCAGGCGGTTAACTCGGGGGAAGAAGCATAAGTATCTCTCGAATTGAAACTTAAGAAGATATCGAGAGCAAAGTAAGAAGGTACCATGAGAAGTTTCAAATGGATAGGTAATGGTTCGATGTCTGAAACCAAGTGCGAAAGGGGGCCAGAGCAACGAGACTAAGTATTGCGTCTGTTACGAAAATAGATCACTAGGAAGGTGGCCCGTGAACTACATACGAGGCCACGCGCGATGAATAAATTTGGGAACAGGGGGGTGCACAGGAGAGTCAGGTTTTGATCATGTGGAACTGTAGGTTATGGGCCCACCATGTGGTTAAAGTAGGAAGGGCGGTGACATCTTGCATGATCATGATAGCAAGGCATGTCAGAGGATAGCCTGTCTTTTATGTCGGCAACAACATCGGTACCAAGGGCGAGGGACGAAGAGAACCATTTTCCTGCTCGTCGAAATGAGGCGGACAAATAGGCAAAGTTCTCGTCCATCGGTGGTTACCGGAATATCATCGACAATAGTAACAGGGTCTTACTGACAGAATTATACACCGAGGTGTTTACATAAGCAGGAGAATACTACTTCTTAGATCATATAGAGCACCAGAAAGGTTAAACCAAACAATGGAAAGGAAAATATGATTATCAGATTAAACAGTACAATGGAAAGGAAAATGTGTTTAAACACATATTTCATGGGTATATCCTTCGCAAGGACAAGCAGAGCATGATATCCATGACAGGATATAATGTAGAAAACTCTTTTAGGTATGGGAGAGAATTTTCATGACATTACCCATACATCGGTGTTTGGATAATTGAGCTGAAAACATTTAGCATTGGGCTTCAAATGTTCCTGTTGAAAATCGGAGTACCATAGACATGCTTCGAGATAGCATTGACATGGTCAACAGGTGAAGATCAGAGTTTGGAAACAAAAAGGATCCATCAGGAACAACCTATAGAATAAGTCTTACAATTTCCTCACAGAAGAATGACTAACCTTGCCAAAAAGGAAACTATAACAATAGGTCCTCCGGCCAGGTGTGTTAGGCATGACATCACCTTACCGGGTCATAAATAGGCAAATGTTATAACTCTTGGAAATATGTTCCAACCATCATATCTGACCGAGATTCAGATCTGATTGGTGTCAGGATAACTCAGACTCAGGATGCCTGAGAAGAAAAGGTGCAACACAAATTGATGGGATGACATTGTAAGATTCTCGGGAAATGAACTATGAAAGCAAGTTCCGAAACAAGAGTTCATCATTAAACCAAGGAGAGGGTTAGGAGGTGGCTGATGGACTCAGCGACATTCCATTGAGATTTCCAAAAGATGGATTTCCACAACTATGTGAACAAGGAGATAACATTAGCTAAATCGAATGACTTAATGATGTATGCTCGAGGAAAACATACACAGTTAAACATTGGTTGAAATGTGCACCCGAAATATGGGCTAGGTAGCACGATCAATGTTCGAATGATGATTCATTAAGCCATAGACGTAGAATGAAACTATAGACCAATAACTTCAAAGCAATAGGGTTGCTAGAAGTTTAGAATTTACACATCACAGACCATTTGTCGGTATTTCGTTTAGAAACAACACGGGGACCAAGAAAGAATGGTGATGGTGAGAAGTATCACTGTACCAAGAATTCTTAAGAGGTGGAGTAATGCTCACGACATTCTTGACATCAAAGATGGTAATACTCCACGGTAGAACATAACATAGGTTGGATAGCAGGGAAATCAAGATACAACACAAAATATGGACAAGTTTGTGTTGAGGGGAGTCAAGAATGTTGTCGATGATAAAACAATTCATCGAGGGGCAAGGATGGTATTTCTCATCCTGAATTTCGATACACAACTTGGAAGAAGTCAAATTGTTGACAATGATCACGAAAAATTTGTCGAGGGGTTTTCAAGAAGATGTAATTGATCAACGATGACATCAAGTCAAAGGAATGATGAAAGCAAAAGGTTATTGGAACCACGGGTAGGACACAAACTCGAAATCAAGTTTGTTGTTCAAGGAGAAGTGATATGACGAGGAAGATCGACGCAAGATTAGCTCACTGTGGAAATTTATGCGCTAGGAAGGTCCAGGTAGCACAGTTAAAATCGGCACGATAATGACATAGCCGAGCAGGCTAGGAATGACTTGAAGGATCATTAAACTCGTAAGCCACAAAAATTACTTAGAGTTATTTAATCGGAGTGCGGAATTGATTCACTTATCGGTGTCTTTGAGGGGTTCTAACAACTCAGAACCCGTTGGAAAAGTGGAATCGGCAAGAATATTAGTTGATGAAGAACTCATAAGAAGTTAAGTAGTTCCTTGGCATTCTCGAGATACCAGGGGGGTAATACTCAACAGACCAAAGTAGAGGTTGGACGGAGGGTATTGCTCTGCAGAGGACAAGTGCTTAAACTTGCACGAGAAATGGTATTTAAAGGAGAACATGGTCGGAACCACGATTGCAAAAGGATCAATACACAGATACTAGACGATATCATATCACTGAAATAGTTATTATTACAAGAAGCTTCTATGATAGGATCTACATCGTGTCCATGGGCATGAACACAAAGTTCAAGGTCGACTCCCACTTCTCCAATGCATACCCTTTCATTCACTTCTCGCGTTTGATGAAGTTGCAGTGTTGAAAATTTTTATCTGGCAAAATACCAGAAGAGTATGACTCATGAAAACTTTCGAGTTCACACATACTATGAAAGGCATAGGTTCAACCCATCGGGGCATCGTGGAAACATATACCACAAGCTTCAGGAGTAAACAACTCAAGCTCGATAGTAGAGCATGGGCGACAAAACGAGAGGATACAATTTACTAAAGGCATTATGTATCAGGGAAAGAACTTCCAAAGTGATTGAATATGAAGGACGTTGTCGGATAAAATCCAACAAGGTTCTGATGGTCCATAAAGGATCTGATGTGAGTATCGGCACACAACCAGAGGTAGAATTAATGCAAAGACCTTGGATTATAGAAACAACTAAGTAACTTAGAGCTCAATTGCAAAGGAATTATGATTTACAAAGAGAAGGATCAGAAACAGACGCTCTGATCAAGGATGGATAAGTTCAATAGACATAGGGGCAAAATCGACAACAATTTGATTGGCGAGAACCAGCTCACGTTTCAAATGACGTCTGAGCCGGAAGGATGAATTCTAGGCTCTGATTGAGGATTGCGAGCATTCGCAACAGATTGAATCAACGGACTCAAAATGATAATGACAAGAGATGCCAATAAGATTACGAGACTTAAGATTAATCATAATGCAAGTAAGCAAGAATTTCAAGAGGAAAAGGCTGCTGAGGATTTTCGGAAGATCGAATGGTATTTTGAACACTTTTGTGAAATACTTGAATCAACTGGGGATGAGCGGATACTCGGTAAGTGCGAGAATTATCCGTAAGGGTATTCAGGTGACAAAGAACAGCAAGGCAGTAAGCTCAAAGGATTCTCGGAACAACAGAGAGAATTTCGGGGTATCTTGTAATAACAAGATCAACTGGGAAACATTGTATGAATGGCGAGTATACGTGGTTATCCATAGGAGTTCATCGATGAAAGGGAATTGCAAAAGCGATGAACACAAGTTCTCGGGTTATCAGCGGAGAGTATCTTCCGGGTCTTCACGTGCAGCAGACGATCATCAGTAATAAGGGGCTCTCCGGGTGAAAGTGATAACGAGATCCTAATGTTAGATTTAGCAAAATTCACTTAACCCGAATATAAGAGAGATCAGAGTCCCAGAGTATAGACAAGGAGTAAAAGATCCTAATACCACCCAATGGCGACGTGGGCCCGTAAGCCACACAACCATGTCAGGAAAAGTTTAGCCATGACTAGACTCAACTTCGGCCAAGGAGTTGGAAAGGGGATTCCTACAGGCAGTTGGCTCTGATACCAACTTGTGACGCCCCCGATTTGACCGTACACTAATCATGCACGCAAACGTGTACGATCAAGATCAGGGACTCACGGGAAGATATCACAACACAACTCTAAAACATAAATAAGTCATACAAGCATCATAATACAAGCCAGGGGCCTCGAGCGCTTGAATACAAGTGCTCGATCATAGACGAGTCAGCGGAAGCAACAATATCTGAGTACAGACATAAGTTAAACAAGTTTCCCTTAAGAAGGCTAGCACAAAAGTAGCAACGATCGAAAAGGCAAGGCCTCCTGCCTGGGACCTCCTAACTACTCCTCGAAGCCGAACTCCATGTAGAATCATCCTCGGGATCTCTAGCTCCTGGACTCCAGCATCTGGTTGCGACAACCAGGTATAGAAAGGGGAAAAGAGGGAGAAAAGCAACCGTGAGTACTCATCCAAAGTACTCGCAAGCAAGGAGCTACACTACATATGCATGGGTATATGTGTAAAGGGTCATATCGGTGGACTGAACTGCATAATGCCAAAATAAGAGGGGGATAGCTAATCCTGTCGAAGACTACGCTTCTGGCCACCTCCATCTTGCAACATGTAGAAGAGAGTAGATGGTAAGTTCACCAAGTAGCATCGCATAGCATAATCCTACCCGGCGATCCCCTCCTGGTCGCCCTGTTAGAGAGCGATCACTGGGTTATATCTGGCACTTGGAAGGGTGTGTTTTATTAAGTATCTAGTTCTAGTTGCCATAAGGTCAAGGTACAACTCCGGGTCGTCCTTTTACCGAGGGACACGACTATTCGAATAGATAAACTTCCCTGCAGGGGTGCACCACCAATGAACTGGGGTCGCCGGCAGTCTCGGGGTCTACCGGAAAGAAGTAACGAGGGGGAACACAATAAATAACAAAGCAATCAAAGCATCACAAAGCGTAACATGGCAATACGCGGTGCTAGATGTGCCCTAACGCGGTAGTAGGTGATACCAACGAAGGGGGGAAACATCCGGGAAAGTATCCCCGGCGTTTCGCGTTTTCGGACAGATGAACCGGAGGTGAAATGTTGCATGTTTGCTATGCTAGGGACTTCGGCTGACTAACGGGCTGCGTATTCGGATTCGTCTCGTCGTTCTGAGCAACTTTCATGTACAAAACATTTTCATACGAGTTACGGTTTATTTTCTATGTTTTTCTAAAGTTTTAATCATTTTCTGAATTTATTTATCTATTTAATTCTAACATTATCCAGAATAGTGTAAGCTGATGTCATCATGATGTCAGCATGACGTCAGCACTCAACAGGGGGTTGACTGGGTCAACCTGATGTGTGGGTCCCGTTCGTCATTGACTCAGACTAACTAAACATGATTTATTAGCTTAATTAGTTAATTAGGTTAACTAAGTTTCATTAATTTAATTAAACGTAATTAATTAAGTTAATTAATTCATTAACTAACTAATTATTTATTTGTTTTAATCACTTTTTCTTTAATGTTTTCTGGGGCGTGGGGCCCCCTAGTCAGTGGCTCTGGGGGAGCCATAGCGGGCGCGGGCGTCGGGCACAGCCCGAACAGAGGCACACCCGGCCGGGCGTTGCGGGGTGGCATGGGAGCTCCGGCGAGGGGGTACGGCGCGCGGGCAGGGGGGTGAGCGCGGTGAGCGGCGACGGCTGCCGGGGCACAAGGCCTACAGCGATGGAGGCGTAGTGAGCGCGGGGGCAGAGAGGGGGAGGCGTGCTCCCAAGGGGCCAGTCGGGGAGGGCAGCGGCTCGGGGTGGTCCGGCGAGGCAGATCGACGACGGGGGCGAGCGCGACGCGGACGAGGTGGCTCTGGTCAGGCGGCGCCGGCGAGGCGACGGGTGGACGACGACCCGAGGCAGGGGCACGACGTCGAGGTGGCGGGGGCGTCCAGCGAGGTGGGGCGACGGGGAGAGCGGCGCCATCGTCGGGGCCTCAGGCGGCGGTGGTT
Organism: Triticum aestivum; assembly: GCF_018294505.1. Lineage (NCBI taxonomy): Eukaryota > Viridiplantae > Streptophyta > Magnoliopsida > Poales > Poaceae > Triticum > Triticum aestivum. Next base: position 90,061,218 of record NC_057802.1, read on the forward strand.
GGAGACGGGCGACGGGGACGACGGGGCGCCGGCGATGGGCGCAGGGGCAAGGCCTCGGGCGTGCGGGGTCGATGTATCGCGTCGGGGGCGAGGCGGGGCGGTCCGGCGATGGGCGGTCGAGGACGAGGCGGCGAGGTCTAGGGCGGCGGCGTCGGGGAGCCGGCCGACGACAGTGCTCGGGGTGACGATGCCCAGATCGGGGCGGAAGGAGGAGTGGATCGGATCGGGGGGAAGAGTGGGGAATGTGGGGTAGGTTAGGGGCCGTCACGGCGTCGAGCGACGCCGGTGATGGCAAGGGGCGACGGAGCGCCGTGGTGGCACCGAAGGTGGCGATCGGTGTCGAGGGCGAGGCCCTGGATCCAGAAGGGATCGGGCAGAGGAGGGGCGAGGGGAGAGGGGATCGGGGGGTGGGGGGTTGTGTGGTCGTGGGTTAGGGTTACGGAGTAGTGGAGGGGTGTAGTAGTGGGTTAGGTGGACCGGGGTGGGCCGGCCTGTTGGGTCGTGGCCCAGTGGGCTAGGGGGGTTTGTTTTTTTGACTTTGTTGTATTTCCTTTATTTATTTATTTATTTATTCTTTCCTATTTTATTTTAGTTACATTTTATTTCAGTTTTAGTAAAAATTATCACTAACACCTAAATTGGTACTTCTAAATAAACTACTCCCACATTAGATCTTATCCCAACTAAAATAGTTTTAACATTTTATAAAATTATTTTGATCTACAGTTTTAATTATTTTGATCACTTAACCATTTTATTAAATTTAGGTTTCTTCACAACTATTACACAGGATTTATTTAACACATTTACAACATTTTAGTTTTCACTTTTGAGAACTTTAACTGTTCGACTTGATCTTAAATTTGAATTTGGATCGGTTCTAAACTAGCACGAGATTAGCAACGGTAATCGTGGTGACGTGGCATCATTACCAGAGGGTTACTGTAGCTTGATTACCCGGGCGTCACAAAAGAGCAAACTACAAGGTAACCGCAGTTCAAATTTGACCCGCTTCCATCTGAATCGGCGGAAATTTGTCTTTTTCACCAGAGGTGGATCAAAACTTTTTACACCCAACCATTTGGTCAATTGTGCATTAAATATGGCCTAGTATTTTAGAAAAATGATTTGGTCCAATTTTGCAACAATTATTTGGGAGGTCCTTCACAAAAAATCTCATTTGGGGCACTCGGAAAATGGAAAATGGTTTTTTCGTCCAAAGAAAATGAAAACTTCCTTAGGAAACATTGTTTGCCATTCCAATATGCACCCTTGTGCACATTATGAGATCATTTGAACAAACGATGCCATGAATGTGGCCAGAAGATTGATCATTTGGCTTGAAAGCCATTGAACACCACACGTGATAGCTCGTTTCTGAGAACACTTTTTTAAAATAATTGCCGTATTACAAGTTTGTTATTTTTTCTGGGAACTTGGCCACATATAATGACACAATGCGAAGGTTTCCCATTTTTTTGAATTTTTTATGCCAGTTTCAAAATGCGGTCAAAACGGCGGGAATGAACGTTCCTAGCTAGTGGTTGAATCCTGGAATTTTTTTGGTGTTTCTGTGATTAAATAGATACTTATGTACCTAGAAATGATTTTTTGGAAAAATAAAGACCAAACTACAAGGCAGCCGCAGTTCAAATTTGACCCGCTTCCAACTGAATCGGCGAAAATTTGTCTTTTTCATCAGAGGTGGATCAAAACTTTTCACACCCAACCAATTGGTAAATTATGCATTAAATATGGCCTAGTATTTTTGAAAAATGATTTGGTCCAATTTTGCAACAATTATTTGGGACGTCCTTCACAAAAAAACCTCATTTGGGGCACTCGAAAAATGGAAAATGGTTTTTTCGTCCAAAGAAAATGAAAACTTCCTTACGAAACATTGTTTGCCATTCCAATATGCACCCTTGTGCACAATATGAGATCATTTGAACAAACTATGCCATGAATGTGGCCAGAAGATTGATCATTTGGCTTAAAAGCCATAGATCTCCACACGTGATAGCTCGTTTCTGAGAACACTTTTTTTAAATAATTGCCGTATTACAAGTTTGTTATTTTTTCTGGGAACCTGGCCACATATAATGACACAATTCGAAGGGTTCCCAGTTTTTTGATTTTTTTTTGAATTTTTTATGCCTCTTTCAAAATGCGGTCAAAACAGCGAGAATGACCGTTCCTAGCTAGTGGTTGAATCTTGGAATTTTTTTGGTGTTTCTCTGATTAAATAGATACTTATGTACCTAGAAATGATTTTTGGAAAAAATAAAGAGCAAACTACAAGGCAGCCGCAGTTCAAATTTGACCCGCTTCCATTTGAATCGGCGGAAATTTGTCTTTTTCACGAGAGGTGGATCAAAACTTTTTACACCCAATCATTTTGTCAATTGTGCATTAAATATGCCCTAGTATTTTAGAAAATTGATTTGGTCCAATTTTGCAACAATTATTTGGGAGGTCCTTCATAAAAAAACCTCCTTTTGGGCACTCAAAAAATGGACAATGGTTTTTTCGTCCAAAGAAAATGAAAACTTCCTTAGGAAACATTGTTTGCCATACCAATATGCACCCTTGTGCACAATATGAGATCATTTGAACAAACTATGCCATGAATGTGGCCAGAAGATTGATCATTTGGCTTGAAAGCCATTGATCTCCACATGTGATAACTCGTTTCTGAGAACACTTTTCTAAAATAATTACCGTATTACAAGTTTGTTATTTTTTCTGGGAACTTGGCCACATATAATGACACAATGCGAAGGTTTCCCAATTTTTTGATTTTTTTGAATTTTTATGCCCGTTTCAAAATGCGGTCAAAACAGCGGGCTTGACCGTTCCTAACCAGTGGTTGAATCTTGGAAAAATTTTGATGTTTCTCTGATTAAATAGATACTTATGTACGTAGAAATGATTTTTGGAAAAAATAAGAGCAAACTATGAGGCCGCCGCAGTTCAAATTTGACCCGCTTCCAGCTGAATCAGCGGAAATTTGTCTTTTTCACCAGAGGTGGATCAAAACTTTTTACACCCAACCATTTGGTCAATTGTGCATTAAATATGGCCTAGTATTTTACAAAAATGATTTGGTCCAATTTTGCAACAATTATTTGGTAGGTTCTTCACAAAAAAACCTCATTTGGGGCACTCGAAAAATGAAAAATTGATTTTTTGTTATTCGAGGAATAACACTACTAATTATTTGGAAATTTAACAAACATGTCATAAAAAGAGAAGGAAACTTACCATTAGGCGTCGTGCTGCTGCGTTGGAGCTCACGCTGCAATGGAGTTTCACTGGGCGCCGTGGTGCTGCGTTGGTAGCGCCTATTGTTAATCAATTACGACTATTTTAGATGGCCATAAGCCTGCACTTTGTTCTGATTGGTCTGTGGGCATGTCATGCGGATCAAGCATTAGAGACCGTCGGATACTACCAGATCCAACGGGCCACACCCCTCACCCTCTCCCCCACCCACACCCACCCGGAAGCTGCTCCCCTCACGTACACCACATGCCGTTGAGGGCACTGACATGTGGGCCTAATTCCTCGCGGGCCCAGCTGTCAGTGGCCGAATACCACCCTCTTCCCCGCACACCACTCACCCACCGCACACCACTCCTCCCCCTCTCCCCCTCTCCCCAGCACACCACTCCTCCCCCACGACCCGCACCCGCACCCAAACCCCTCCCGTCGGACCCCTCTCCCCCGATTGGACCGCCGCCGCCGCCACCGCCACCGCCACCGCCACCTACGGCGGCCGATCCCGCCGCGACCTTCCCTCCCACCTCAAGCCGCTCCTCCCGCCTTCGTTGATGACCACCTGCTCCCGCAGCTTGCGCCCGCACGCCACCTCCCCTCCTCATCGCCTCGCTCCTCGCCTTCCCCGCCGACCACCCTCTCCGTGACCACCTCGTCGCCACCGCCTCGCTTCCGCGTTCTCCGTGCCGCTCTCCAGCCATACCTCTCCCTCTCTCCCATGGCGCCAGATTGAGCCGACGGGGTCAGTCCGCGGCCAGATCCGTCACGGCCACAGCGGGCCTTCTGGATTCGCGCTGTCGTCGAGCTGGATGCACGCCTCGTCGCGCGGCCTCGTCTGCCTCCGCAGCTCACCCTCGCGTCTCCTCCATGGCGTCGGCACCCAGATCCACCCATGGGTTGGACATGGTGCTCCATCTCCATGCTGCTCATATAGGTGATGTGTCTTCTATCGATCTGCTCTTCTCCCCTCTACCTTACGTCATGTGTCTTCCCTCCTCACGCAGGTGCACGCACCACGGGCGCCCCGAATCGAGTAGGTGACGTGGCGGCCCTCCCAGATCCACGATGAGCCGCATCTGGCTCGTCCTCGCGGCTGTCGGCCACGTCCTCGACGCGGTTCTAGGTACTGACATCCCCCCTCCAAGCACACATCCTCCACCTGCTCTTGCTTACTCTGATCCTCCCATTCCGCTTTTGGTTGGGGCGTTCCTGTATTGATACATATGCATGCATTAATTTGTAGCTGTGCATGCGACGTGGAGCCTCATCTTCGAGCTGCTTGACCTCAAGGGCGAGGTGGATGACGATGCTCTGGTTCTTGTGTGATGTTGCCAATAGCAAGATGCAGCGAATAACTTGGTAATCATTACTCCAGTAGTGAATAGTCGATTAGTCGAGCGACTGCTAATCATCTGGTGGCCTTTGACTTGTGATTGTGGTGTTGTGCTCTAACCAGTGGCATGATTTACAAGCTATGGTAATTTTAGGTTTAGGGAAATATGTACTGTTGCTCCTGATCTAACCAATTGGCCACTATCCAGTTACCTTGGTATGTGTTTGGATGTGTTTGGATGTGGATTTGGTCTAATCTGTCTCCTCCTGTTGATCTACTGGTCCATGCTCTAGTTCTAATTCATGCCTATGAACTGGTTACTGTGGATTTGGTGCTGCTCTAGCTTCTTTGTGCATATACATGTGCAGTCAGTAACTAGTGCAGTCCAAGCCTTCTAAAATGATTGCCTTTACTGTCCATGTCTGTTAGTTCCATGATCAAATCTATTCTGTTCTGTTCATGTCTGTTAGTTCCATGATCAACTTGTATATGCAGTCCAAGCCTTCTAAAATGATTGCCTTTACTGTCCATGTCTTTATGTGATTTGTTCTTAAAATGGTTTGCTAGATAGATCCAAACTGTGGTTTTGTGTACAATAGTTTTGCATTGTATGGGCTAAATTCTGTTGTCCATCAGCATGTTTGACTTGTCATTTATGTGGAAGTTTGATGGTGACATTATAAGTTGTGTATGCAATGATACCTGGAAGGCTGCACTGCTTAACCAGCTTGCTGCTGGAATTGTTTCAGTCATTAATTTTTCCTTAACTCAACTCGTTTAAGATTTGTGCTAGTATGTGACCTGCCTATAGATATGAGTTACATCCCAGCCATTTTAACTATGATTGGTAGTATTACTTCAGATTTGATGGTGAAAGTGCATTTGTTAACTGTATTCTAATGCTCTCGTATGTAAGAAATGCATGGGTTAACTCATCCTGATTGATCAATCCTCTCTTTTAATTAATAATGTATGCATGCCTTGTATGTTCTGTGTTCTTTACTATACTGTTTTGGCCTCAGGCAATTAAATATTGTATCTATTTTTATTGTGATATGCAACTCTTCAAAAAAAGAAACTGTATTATCGAATTACTCATCTGCATGGAATTTCTATGTATTCTAGTAGTTTATTTTTCATCCTTTATTGATGTATTATGGAACTTGACCCTAACTTACTGTACATCGTAAGCTTAGGCTGTTCATGTGTGCACATGGTTGAGAATCCATTGATTCACTCAGCATGATCACTCTCAGCCACAAGTATCAATCACTCTTCTGATTAGTATTTCAGTCACGGTGGTGTACCTACACATCTTTGCTGATTGATAGCCCTGTTGTACCTACACAAGCTAGCAGCGGACTAACAATTTGTACTGAATTAATTGATGTACCTAGAGGAAATAAACAGTAAGCTAGAGACCCAGATCATTGTTGGGAATGATGGCGATTGTCGCTGTGTACAGTTTCTTATTGCCTTGTGTCAATGAACCCACTGATCTGAAGTCAGTCCTTAATGTGTGGATGGTTGTGTTCTTTTGCAGGTTGTTGGCACCAAGCTACTGCTACTACTATAGTGCTGCTGCTGTTGTTCCTTTCAGGTACTGCTACTGTTGTTGTTTCTTTCAGTATGGTTGCTGTTGTTGCTTCTCAGTATGGCTGCTGCTGTTGCTTCTCAATAATGTTGCTGCTGTTGCTTCTCCGTTCAAGTCAAAACTGATGTTGTTGTTGCTTCTTAGTACTGTTGTTGTTTCCCTCCTGCTGTTTCAAATTGTTGTTACTGTTGTTTCCTTCCTACTATTGTTCCAGTCAACTGCTGCTTCCCTCCTGCTGTTCAAATTGCTGCTACTGCTGTTTAAGTCAAAACTTAGAGCCCCTGTAGCTTTTCTCAACCCCTAAATTGTTGCTGCTGTTTCAAATTGCTCAATTATTTGAATTGTTGCTGCTGCTATCTCATTTTAACTAGCTGGAGGACAAAAAGCATGGTACTAGCTAAACTTGTGTCTTCATTCTAATCTAAATAACTGTCATTTTTTTTGATGGTCTCTTCTTGGTATATTGATTCCAGTTTTACTAATTCTTCTCTGTTGATTTTTTTAACGCTAATTCTTCTATGTTGATACATGTAACAGGGCAACCGTGGAAGGCATATCACCGTTCTGACAAGAGCAAGTGCCATTTACGATCGCTATCGAAAGAGCTCCATGCTGAAGAACGTAGCTCGTAACCATACACATGTGGAGCTTGTAACCGTGATTGCCATACTTTTAGAGCTTGTACCTAGTTATTAACTTGTAGAGCTTCTTGTAGAGCTTGTATATGTTGGAGCTTGGTTACGGTGCGTAAATCCTGGTTACGTGTAGAGCTTGTAAAGTACTTTATATGTTAGAGCCTATTACCTGTTATTTGTACAGCAAGAGCCCTGTACTGAATCGGAAGTATTACATGTGTTTTTTGTTTGTGCCAATTTAAATACTGGTTATTTATTTACTGTTAAATTGAAATATGAAGAATATGACCTTGCTAGCTGGGACCCACTTACCAGAACCTGACAACTGGGACCCATTTGACTAGTGGAAAAAAACTGAAGCTGTTGAGGCAAAAAGGCCATTGCCCAGAAATTAAAAAGCCTGAATAGTTGGGCCTGGCCCATATAGCTGACCGAAATTAATAAGAAAAAAATATAAAAGGCTGAATTGTTGGGCTCGGCCTATGTAGACGGCCGAAATGGACCGGGCTGATTCTATTTTACGACCTTTTCATTTAGTCGTAATTCTGCCACATCAGCTTGGCATGGTGGATCTGACGTGGTGCGGGCGGATTGCTATTGACCAAAATAATTGGTCGTTAAATCTACGACCTTTTTTGGTCATAAACGTCTACGACCATTCCAGAAGAAAGGTCGTTAATTTCAGTTTACGACGGCCAGCTTTTGACCTTCTGTTTTTTGTCACAAAAAGGTCACAAATGGAAAACAATGACCATTCAGTGACCAATAGTGGTAGTCACAAGTTGACATATTCTTGTAGTGATTATTCTCAGGAGGCACGGTGAACAGCTCATGATGCCGCATGCACATCATTCCAAGCTCAACTTTGCAATCAAACACAAGGCCTGGCATTACATAGACAATATTCAAAACAAACTCTTAAAATATCTTACATAAGTCAACATTCATGTGACTATGCATCTTAGCAGAGTAAATATTTACTTTTGAACTGAAGACATGAATAGGAAAAAACGATCGACGTTGCTCACAGCAAAGGGCATCCCACTCAAAAATATCAAATGCATGTCTTCTGGCTAACATCAATGAGAACAAATTGACAAGGTTTTCCAATTCCAATATATTAAACTAATGTCAACTTTCACAAGCTTTTCTCATTCAAAATATGTAATTCCTATGAATGTGGAATGGGCAGGGTTTGTCATCAGTTTGTCATCTGATAGTCCGGTGGCTCAAGGTGACGACGAATGATTAGAGAACTATTTGATGTATTGTGCATGATGAAGTATTATGGAGGACACAAACCATCTGAACATTTTGTGCAGTTCCACTAAAATCAAGCTGAGCATCCCTGTGGATTTCTTATTTATATGCTGCCAGAAAACAAAGACACATCAGCACACACATGAATATTGGCCCTAGTGTCAACCCACCAATCGGTGGACTAACAAACTGCAAGTACGGTAAACAGATTACCATACCCAGATGCCCCATCATTGTTGCTTAGAATGACATTGACAGACTTGGAGTCCTGTCCTGGCTTCTTGGTACTTGTTTGGGCACTTGTTTGTCCAGTGTTCCTCCGAACCACAAGTAAAGCAGCCATCTCTCATTTTGTCTTTCTTCTTACCCTTCTTAATGGCCGACGTTGTCGGTGTGCAAAAGTAGGGGTTCTCCTTTTGACCCCTTTACTTGTGCACGGGCAGTCAGAGCCACTGCCACGACCACACTTAGCAGTGCAGAGGAGGGAAGCCGGAGAGAAGCCAAAGCACAAGACAACCAAGGCAACGCTAAGACCAGGAATGCAAAACAGCAAGAGGGCGGGGCGGACTCCCCCGGCAAGACCCTTGACAGGGCAGCCTCCGCGGCCGCGGCAAGAGCCTTGCCGGGGCAACTTGCTCGATGTCAGCATAGCAGGCCACCCTTGAGCCCATGGGTTCCAACACCACCACATTGAAACCAAGGCTCGGGAGGCGCCTCTGTGGTGGCATGCAGATCTTCGTCAAGATCATGAACATACAAGATCAGATGAGGACCAGAAGACGGCGACCCTCGGCGGGATCCTAGCCGAGGAAATCCACAATACCCCTAGCAAGCACCTTGCCGGGGATGACTGCAACGCCACGGCAAGACCCTTGCCGGGCCCCCGGCAAGACCCTTGCCGAGGGCATCAGCGGGGCCACTGCCAGGCCCGCACCAGCCAAGGCTCCACCGCCGTCCCCAAGCAGCTGCTAGCTCAACCAGCTGGGCATGCACCTGCATGGCGACGGGCGGCCTCTACGTCGACTCAGCAAGCACCTGCGTGGTGACATGCAAATCTTCGTGAAGACCCTGCCACCGCACCACCTCAGCAGCCTGCCTGCCTACATGGCGCTGCATGCATCACTGGCCTGGGCGTGTGTCGAAGCAAGGCGGAGTGGCGACGGACGGGACGGGCCTCGTTCCCGTCCCCAACAAAGCTAATGGACACCTAAGTAGCGCATTTAATGCGCTTTATCCCATAATGGAGGGCGATAAGCTCGCGCACTGTAGGCCTTTCCACCTCCTGTGTGCCACTGTGGCAACCCCTTTTTCCTATAAAAGGAGGCCCGAGGTGACCAGGAGAGGGATTCGGCTCTTTGGAACTACTCAGCCACCGTAGCTAGTTCGAGAGCTCAAGAACACTCTGAAATACATCCACCAAAGCAGGACTAGGGTATTACGCATCCTCGCGGCACGAACCTGGGTAAACGATCTTTGAGCCAGCTCCTAAACCTTCTCTTCTTACAACCCCGCGCCCGCCAACCGTAGAAGGGATTCCAGTGATCCCATAGGTGTCGTTTCCACACCCATCTTTGGCGCGCCAGGTAGGGGGCGCAGTTGGGAGAACCTGGTTCAGCAGCCAGCTTAGCAGTTCCATGTGGCCATGGCTTCTAAAGAAGAAGACGACCAAGAGAACAGCGCGGCCTGCAAGCGCGAAGGCCGCCAGAGCGGCGACAGGAAAGCTAAGTCATGCCAAACTTTAAATATTTCCTTTTTATATAAGGTTATGCCCCTCGGAGATCTCGTTCTTTGTATGGAAAACCTGCACGCAATGGGGCCATTCCGCTATTGGCAATGCCCTAACTCTGCTTCGAGTCCGCTCAATAGCTTAAGCGGCCGCGTTGAGAACGGCATGGTAGCCTTCCGCAATTGGCAACGCTCTCGATTCTGACTCGAGTCAAGCTCGACAGTTCGAGCGACCGCGTCGAGAGTGGTAAGGTGGTCTGCCTGGCAGCAAGCACACCCGGCAGGCTATCGAGGATCCGTTCTCGAGGCGCCACGCCCTGGGTTACGCGCCAGCAAGCCTACCCGATTAACGTAGAGTGGACATACAAAGAGAGAGATTGAACAGGAAAATAACATGCGCTGATTTAAAAGTACTGCAGAGTTATATTGCACCAATTGTTGCTGCGGTTCTAACTAAAGATAGAAATTGTCTTGGTCGTGAACCTACAGCGACGATAAGAAACGGCGTGCCTAGTCCCGGCGCTGGCCCTCTACCCTCTGGATTCCATCGATGCCGCTGATGACGGGCTTGATACGCTCCCTGAGCGGCGCGAGGTCCACATCCTTCGGCAAGCTCTCCAGTGCAGCGTCGAAGTCGAGGTTGGGATTCCACTATGCCACCTTGGTGAGAACCTTGGTCATGGCACCCCGGCAAAGCCTCCGGGCCTCATTGGCCAGGAAAGTCGCCCTGGTGGAGCGGAAATGCTCCAGGGCTCCAAGAACACCCTCGAAGAACAGGGTCAGCCTGGCGTTGGGAGTCGTGCTGCGATCCAGGGCGTACCTCACGTTTGGCATCCCCATGGTGGCCAGTTGCGTGGTGATCCTGCCGGCGACGTCTTCGAGGCAGCCGATCCAGCGATTCTCACCATCCACAAAATCCCCGTGGTTGGCGGCTTCGTCCTTCCGCCGCTGCTTCTCCGCCTCCAGATCCTTGGCCAGGGTCTCCTCCGGGGCCTTAGCCTCTGAGAGCATCCCCTCAAGACCCTCCAGCTTTCGCTTCAAGTCCTTGATGGAGTCGTTGGCCGTGGAGAGCAGCTCGGCCTTGCCAAGGACTGCGGCCTGCGCGTCAGCCAAGGCGCCCTTGGCCGCGTCCCTCTCCCCCGTCAGCGCGAGGACCTGATCCTTCAGCCCGTCCCGCTCCACCTCCAGCTCCTTCGCCTTGCCGGCGTGAACCAGAGCCTAGGCATCGAGTGCCTCTTTGTGCCTCTGCTCCAGATCCTGGGTCCGCTGCTCGACAAGTTTCTCCACCTCCGCGTCCTTGCTCCGGAGCGTTGCATCGAGCTTCTCCTCACGCGCGGCAAGGTCCTCCTCCTAGGAGTTCAACGCAGCTTGCTGCTGGTGCCGAGCGGCCTCGGCCTGAGCGGCCTCCTGCTTTGCTAGTTCTTGGGCCTTCTCGATGTCGGCCTGCTTCATGACGAGCGCCAGGTCGCGCTTGGCCAGCGCGTCCTGGGTGGCCCTCAGGTCCTTGTGGGCCTGGCGGAACCAAGCCTGCGCCTCGGCGACGCGTCCCTTGAGGTCCGCCTCCGCCTTGTCCACCGTTGCCATCCTGGACTTGGCCTTGTCCAGGCGGGCGCGGTGGAGTGCCTGGAGCTTCCGAAAGCTGCCGCCCATGGCCTGAAGAAGCCGCTCCTCCTGAGAACCGTCTCCACCGGCGCTCAGCTCGCCAACAACCTCGAGCCCGGCGGCGGCAAACACCTCTTCGTCGAACACCTCTCCCTCGATGGGCACCCTGGAGCTCGACGACCCTGGGAGGTGGACGAAAAGGTCGTCGCTCACCCTCAGGTAACTGCCCGAGCCAGTGGCAGCGAAGGAGGAAGGTGGTCATCAACCACCTCCTCCTCGGCAGCGGCCTTGCCGGCCTCCTCGACAGCAGCCTTGCCGGCCTCCTCAGCGGGCCCCTTGGCAGCGTCCTCAGCAGCGCCCTTGGAGGCCTCCTCGGCGGCGATCTTCTTGGCCTCCGCCTTGGCGGCCTTGGCGACATCCTCGATGATGGTGTCTATGTCCTCCTGGTCCACCGACGAAGGATCTGGATACCGAGAAGGGGATGAGGCGAAGCCAAGACCAAGATTCAGAAAGAATAGAAAAAAGTAGAGATGGAAGGCGAATAACTTGCCCGTGCTGGGCTGGGAAGCAGAGGTCCCCTCCCCACCAACATTTGGCGCCAAGGCGAAGCCACCAGCGCCTGAGTTCGCCTCCTCGTCCTCCTCCATGTGCATGGGCTCGGTGCTTGGCGCCCTTGCCGGGGACGCCCCTCGGGGCGGCGTGGTCGATGGGGCCGGCGTGTTGGGGGTAGCCCTCTGTGGCTCCTCCTGCTGCTGTCCTCCTCGTGCAACTACGACAAGGTCAGCACCAAGAGATCGTGGCCCCAACACACGTTGACAAGGGGTGAGTGATGAACTTACGCTGGGGGCTGGGTCGGGGGCTACTGTTTGGGCTGCTTAACACCACCAGCGGTGTACCGGAAGTACCTGTCGGGGGCTGGCCGCTCGCCGAAGCCCTGGCCCTGTTCACCCTCTGGGCCAGCGTCTCCGGATTCCTACAAAGAAGAAGAACAGATCAACACAAGCGGCACAAATTGAGGAGACGGAGATGACAAAAAGGAGCAAGATGCTTACTCATCCTCCACCTCCTCTTCTGCCGCCTTCCTCTTCCTCCTTGGGCTGAGGGACCCGAAATGAAAGACAACCTCCGCATCGTCATCTGCGGGAGGAGGGGAAGCTGATGGAGTGTGAGGGCGCTTGGACGAAGAAGAGGCAGTCGCTTTCTTCTTCGCCACCGCGGCCTTCCCAACTTCCTCGCCGCCGTGGCCCTCGTTTGGCGCGTGGACGCCTCCTGGGCTTGCCGGGGTTGCACGACCCTGCCGGGCCGAACCGGCTCGCCGGAGCTGGCCCGCCGTAGGACTCGCCCTCTCCCCGTGGCTGGGGGTCGACAGCCTCGGCCTCCTCCTCCGATGACCCGTCGACCACATCCTCGATGAGAGGGGCCCCGGTGCCGGCGCTGCTGGCTTCCCCAGCAGACTCCGCCCACTGGGCAAGCTCCTTCTCCTCCGTGACCGCCGCGGCCTTATCCTCGATGCTGCCGGCGCTGCCGGCTTCCTTGGCGAGCTCCGCCTCCATCGCCCTGGCGTCAATGTAATCCAGCTCCGCCTGGGTGGTGTCCTGGACGAGCCGCGGCTCATCGCGGACGTACTTCTCCTCCAGGGTGTCGAAAAACTCCTGCACTTTGGTCCTCCGATGGCTCTGCCCAACTTGGGACGAGGTCGTGCGCGTTGAACTCCGGCATCATGGCGATGATGTCGTTTTGACGCGAGTTGTTGCTCAGGGGGACCAACCCCGCCGGCAACTTAAACAAGGGCCCCTTGGCGACCTTGCCGGCCTTCGCGGTAGCCTTCGCGGCCTTGCCGGACCGCTCGACCTTGCTGTCGCGGTTCATGTCGAGCTGGAAGAGCCGCTGGCAAAAGTGGGCGTGCCCCATCACCGTGAGGTTGTGGTCAAGGCCGGGGCAAAGCCTCATGATGTCGACCACGTTCGTGAAGAGCCAGGCCGTCCTCCCCTTGTTGTGCAGCGGAGTGATTCGGCGGCGGATGAAATCCGCCCCGATCATTTCAAGGGTGAGGCGAAGAATCCTGGTGGTGGCGACCATGAGCTTCGCGTCGTTGGCATCGACATCGCTCCAGTCACTCCGATGAACCGGCGGCGCCTGGCGTACCTCGCAGTATGCTGGTGGTTCCTTCTCCTCAATCCAACACCACGGGCCCCGCCATTCTTCCCACCTCTCCTTCTTGGCGCCCTCCGGGTACGTCCCTTTGGACCTTGGGATCCAGGTGACGCAACCAGAAATGGCGCCTCCCTTTTGGATCCGAGGGACGAAGTAATGGCGGAAGAGCGCCGTGTTGGGGTGCACCTCGACAAAGCCTTCGCAGAGGTGCGCAAAAAGAGCCATACGCGCCATGGCATTTGGGGTAAAATACAGAAGGTGGAAGCCGTAGGTGTGCATGATGTCGCTGAAGAAGTCAGAGAAGGGGGGGGTAGAGGCCGCAAGAAAAGTAGTCGACAAAGAATGGGTACCGGGTTGGGCCAGCTTCGGCGAAAGCGGCGGGGATGACGCGCGTGGCTGGATGCCCCGTTGTCTCCCCCCGTCTTGCACCCCCACAAGTGCTTGAAGTAGTCACGGAGGTGGACCGCGTCGACCGCTGTGAGGAAGTAGGCGGATTGCGTCCGCCGCACCGCCATATCGCTCTCCGGCGGCTCGCTCGTCCCAGCATCCTTGGCCACTCCCTTGCCTCTGCTGGTCTTGGGTGCCATGGCGGCTGCGGGGGCCGAGGAATGAAGGATGGCGAAAGCGCGGTGGCGGCGGGCGAAGGCAAGAGCTTGAGAGGAAGGAAGAAGGGGACGGCAGTTCCAAGATTGGGGAAAGCACGGAGGGTAAAATGAGCAGCGCGCCCGCGGTTACTCCTTTTTAGGGGAAGGTGCGGGCCGCCTCTTTTCCCATTAACTGTGATGTGACGCATGCATGCGGGAACCGCCCCACGCATGACCCCCACGTCAAGCACGATCCTCCACGTCACGCGTTCAACGCGGGTCATGGGGAAGCGCAGCGCACGAGACAGTTACTACGGTAAAATCCGCCCCACCTACCCGTGCACCATTCTGGGCCTGGCCCAACAACGCGTCGTGCTTATGTGTGGCCCAGACCCGGGGCTCCTGTCCGTGTGCAAAAGTAGGGGTTCTCCTGTTGACCCCTTTACTTGTGCACGGGCAGTCAGAGCCACGTGCCACGACCACACTTAGCAGGGCAGAGGAGGGAAGCCGGAGAGAAGCCAAAGCACAAGACAACCAAGGCAACGCTAAGACCAGGAATGCAAAAGAGCAAGAGGGTGGGGTGGACTCCCCCGGCAAGACCCTTGCCGGGGCAGCCTCCGCGGCCGCGGCAAGAGGCTTGCCGGGGCAACTTGCTCGATGTCAGCAGAGCAGGCCACCCTTGAGCCCATGGGTTCCAACACCACCACATTGGAACCAAGGCTCAGGAGGCGCCTCTGTGGTGGCATGAAGATCTTCGTCAAGATCATGAACATACAAGATAAGATGAAGACCAGAAGACGGCGACCCTCGGCGGGATCCTAGCCGAGAAAATCCACATGACCCCCAGCAAGCACCTTGCCGGGGACGACTGCAACGCCACGGCAAGACCCTTGTTGGGCCCCCGGCAAGACCCTTACCGAGGGCATCAGCAGGGCCACTGCCAGGCCCGCACCAGCCAAGGCTCCACCGCCGTCCCCAAGCACCTGCTAGCTCAACCGGCTGGGCAGGCACCTGCGTGGCGATGGGCGGCCTCTACGACGACTCAGCAAGCACCTGCGTGGTGACATGCAAATCTTCATGAAGACCCTACCACCGCGCCACCTCAGCAGCCTGCCTGCCTACATGGCGCTGGACGCATCTCTGGCCTGGGCGCGTGTCGAAGCGAGGTGGAGCGGCGACAGACGGGACGGGCCTCGTTCCCGTCCCCGTTAAAGCTAATGGACAGCGAAGTAGCGCATTTAATGCGCTTTGTCCCGTAATGGCGGGCGATAAGCTCGCGCACTGTAGGCCTTTCCACCTCCTTTGTGCCACTGTGGCAACCCCTTTTTCCTATAAAAGGAGGCCCGAGGCGACCAGGAGAGGGATTCGGCTCTTTGGAATTACTCAGCCACCGTAGCTAGTTCGAGAGCTCAAGAACACTCTGAAATACATCCACCAAAGCAGGACTAGGGTATTACGCATCCTCGCGGCCCGAACCTGGGTAAACAATCTTTGAGCTAGCTCCTAAACCTGCTCTTCTCACACCCCCGCGCCCGCCAACCGTAGAAGGGATTCCAATGATCCCATAGGTGTCGTTTCCACCGACAAACGCTGGAAGCACCATTCAAACATATAGGTCGGTGGCTCAAGGTGACGACGAATGATTAGAGAACCATTCGATGTATTGTGCATGATGAAGTATTATGGAGGACACAAACCATCTGGACATTTTGTGCAGTTCCACTGAAATCAAGCTGAGCATCCCTGTGGATATCGTATTTATATGCTGCAAGAAAACAAAGACACAGCAACACACACATGAATATTGGCCCGAGTGTCAACCCACCAATCGGTGGACTAACAAACTGAAAGTACGGTAAACAGATTACCATACCCAGATGCCCCATCATTGTTGCTTAGAATGACATTGACAGATTTGGAGTCCTGTCCTGGCTTCTTGTACTTGTTTGGGCACTTTTTGCCTAGTGCACTCCACGTGTTGTAGAGTTTCCTATGCTCTCTGCAGACTAGTCATGTCACCGGCGTCTACTAATACTCTGTAAAGCTTCACGATCATTCCTTGTGTAATGTAGCGCAAACAGTGACTGCTTCTTTCTACAAAGTGGTAAGACCAACCGGACCCACTAATGCAGCAATTTGCCTTAGACACATTGGCTCCTTTTTTGCAGTTCAACTAAAATCAAAGTCGGAATTAAACCGAGCTTTAATTTTAATATAGTAAGCAACAAAGCGTATAAGGGAAACAATAACTAAGAAATAACGGTTGATGACTTGTACTCCCAGAAGAAAAACATCTACTGATCTACCTTATCTTAATGGGAAACAAAGCAGGAGAGTAGCAATTCTCAATCAGTGTGATCCATTCATATTAACTGAGACATTATCTTAACAATGCCTTGTTTCAACATGTATAAAGAATGACAAAGAAGAAAAGTATCATTCCTAAAACAATGCGACTGATTCATTTGAACAGAGACATTATCTTAACAATACCTTGGTTAAACATGTAGAAAGAACTACAAACCAGGATAGTACCATTTGTAAAACACTGTAACTGATATATAATAACAGCTACATTATCTGAACAATACATTTCTTAAACATGTACTCCGGCCGATCCCTAACAGAAATGGTACTCCCGCCGATCCCTAACAAGTGTTGCAGTTTTGAACCAAGATTCAGTAGTTAATTCTGAGTAAAGTTGGTACTGACCTTTCAAGACCAAGATTTGCAACAACTTGTGAGGAAGACCAGAGAGAGATCTCAACACATATATGGAAATCCGGTCTCATTTTGTGCAGTTCCACCAAAATTAAGCGAAGCAAAATACAGCAATAGCAACAAGTTGAATAGATATCCCTGTTTTAACAGAGGCAAAAAAGGAATCAATTACTGGCCAATAAAGGAGGATGAAACATGCGGCCACAAAAATGGTAATCCCGCCAATCCCTAACAAGTGTTGAAGTTTTGAAATAAGATTCAGTAGTTAATTTTGAGAGTGGCATTGCTTAATTTTACCAGCGGCATTAGATTAACAAAAAGCATAAACAGTTCCTGGGGAGAGTGGGCGCAACAACAACATGTGCTTCCATCTACTTATAAAGGGGTGATGCGGTGTTTGTTGTAACAAAGCAACAAGCATAATGTCTGGGTTTTTGTACCATTCTTGTTCACTACTTAATGGGAAACGACAGCAATACAATAGCTTCAATTCAACATTTATTTAAAACAGTACCAATACAAGTAGCACAGTATCTCAAAACACACTGCATGATCATGTGGATGAAGGCAAGTACCAACATGTCATGACGCACACAAGATCACGTACGAATCTGCCAACACGAATAGGAAATCCAATCTCGTTTTGTGCAGTTACTCGAAAATCAAGTAAAGTCGCCAGTGTGACATTTAAGTTTGCTATAGCAACAAGTTGAATAGATATCCCTGATTTAACAGAGGCAAAAAGGAAACAATTACTGTAAATAAAGGAGGATGAAACATGCGGCCACAAAAAGAAGCATCTACCTTATCTTGATGGAAAACAAAGTATAGGACAGTAGCATTTCTAAAACGGTTGCATTGATTCATATTAACAGAGAAATTCTCTTAAAATAGTTCAGTAGTAACATGCGGCCACAAAAAGAAGCATCTACCTTATCTTGATGGAAAACAAAGTATAGGACAGTAGCATTTCTAAAACGGTTGCATTGATTCATATTAACAGAGAAATTCTCTTAAAATAGTTCAGTAGTTAATTCTGAGAGTGGCATTGCTTAAAATACAATAGCTTCAATTCAACATTTATTTCAAACAGTACCAATACAGGTAGCACAACATCTCAAAAACACACTGCACGATCATGTGGATGGGACATGGGACATGCCAGCACCATGCGCGTCCACACGTATAAATGGGTGATGCAGAGTATGTAGCCAAGCAACATATCTGCGTTGGTCCCATATTTGTTCTCTTTGAAACTTTTTCCGATGTGAGGGCAGCAAATCTAGTCCTGCACAAACTACCCGACCCCCCAGTTTCTTTCTTTTCAACAAAGAGTTCGGTTCGTTACAGATGTGTGTACTCGGTTACCCCCTTTTTCCCTTTTCGACCAAAAAAGCAGCTGGATAGCTAGTCTATACTACTTTCCCTCCCTCCTTTCCTCATTGAACCACGTCCTAGATTCATGCTCCACCCCACCACACCCTTCTTTCCTCTTTGAACCAAGACCTAGATTCGACTACAGAATCGAAAAAGATCAGCATGCAGCTAGACCAATGATGGTTTCAAAGAAACTTATACCTTAGGGTCATCGGGATGTGGCAAGGCGTCCGGCGGGAGGTCGGATCTGCCCACACTACGTACGGCAGCGAGGAAGAAGGGGTCGGTGGCCCTCCCACACAGGCGCTGGGTGAAAGAGAAAAGCGCAGCCGGCAGTGGATTGCCTTCCTCGCCGAAGGCGATAGAGTGAACGCTGCACCTCCTCCCCTTCCCGGTGCGACAGGATCCGGACGCCTCCTTCGCCAGTTGTGAGGGGGGTGAGAGAGACAAAGGCCACAACACAGTCTTGTTTAGATCTGGTGAAGAGGGTGAGAGATAGTGAATATAGCAAACCCTAGCAAAGGAACTCTGAGCCTCCAGCGTGTATATATATATATATGTAGTGCGGCGAGAGTGTGGAGAATGCAAACCCTAGCGAACAAGCGCTGAGGCTCCAGCTTATATATATACTGTAGTACGGACTGAGCTCCGGTGCCTTAACTGCACCTGCTTTTGGCTGTATGACAGGTGGGCCAGCCACATTTTGGGCCCACCTATCATAAACCCAAAGGCAGGTGCACTAAAGTCAATGAAGCAGCGTCCATATAGTACTCGTGTATACGACTAATATATAGTGGAGTGGTTTTCTTATTCTCTCCATAACAATCGTTTTAAATTGTGTAAGTACGAAACGAAACTCTTTATTAAACGTACCAGTGAAGAAAACTACTAGTACTTCTGATGAACTAACGATCCATGCGTCCTGGTCGCACTTCCTGTCCTTCACGTGCGGTACACTACCCTCCCTTAAGTGAACAACCACACATGCGCCAAATTATCGGAAACGTGTCAGAGTGTGTACAAATAAAGAATTTTAATTTCAATTATCGGAAAGGTTTGAGAGTATGTACAGTTTGCCCTCTCTAATAATTATGGTTTGTTGTGTTCGGCCTAAAATTGGTTAAACTTTACAAAGTTTGACTTCAGTCAAATCAAATATGCGGAGTAAATAAAAATGGAGGGCTACTATGTCCATCCGGGTTTTTAGTCCACACCATTTTTTAATCAAAGTTAATAGCTGGACAAATAAAATTACAGGTGAGCTGGAGACAAAGTTGTGAGAAGGCTTAGAAATCAATACAAAACTTATGCTCTTAGTACCAACGTCGATCCTTCTTCGAGGAAACATTTGGTGGATAGCCAATTGTGTGATAAAATTGCACCAACATGAAAGACGACTGCGTCTCCAATGCAACCAAGGTGAACTGACGAAGGATATCATCTTTGTGGGTAACAAGCAAAGAGCACTGATGGAAGACAACTTGGTTTCCATTGAAAATCGACCAGCTTCACTAGCCGACGCAACCATGAGGCGCAACCATGAGCATCGATAGGTCATCGTGGTGATGCATCATCCATTTGGCATCAAGTTTGGGTGAGTCACCTATGAAGTTCGACAAATCCTCATTGTGGTCTGTTTCTTCTCAGTAGTCAAGCTCGAGGAAGGAAGAATCACGTGGCAGAGGACAGTGAGGCGGAACAACAATTGCCATCCAATTTTGTGCAGTTCCACTAAAATTGAGGAAGACATGCCCGGGTATGGAGATACGCATCGCTGTTTCCAAAAATATAAAAAAGGGATATAGTGTTGTTACTTTGTTTTACAAGATTAACAACGACATCTCAATTGTCAATAAGAATTATGAAAAGTACACCAACAAACAGAAGCATCATGATTATCTTGATGGGAACTAAACCAGGATACCTGAGAAAAAAACATTTCTTCATTTAACCAGTGATAGTATTAGATTAGCAGCAGCAATAGGAGCATATGGACAATGACCGCACAACCACCATGTACTTTTTGTCGAAACAACATGTATACCTCCACCGAGGCATAAATCAGGACAACTTTTCTAGTGGCATTTCCTCTATAATAGTAGGTGATGTTGGACCAGCCGACGAAGCCTAGCTACTATACATGGGGAGCTGGGGAGTAGTCGCATAGAAGAAAACCCGCATGCAGCGACCTGGGGAGCTGGACCAGTACAAGAAGTTATACCTCAGGTGGGCGAGATGTCGTTTAGGCGGGCGGGCGGGATCTACCCACACGACGGCAGCGAACAAGGGCGTGGAGGACCTTCGTCCGCGCCAGCGCCGGCTCCGAGAGGACGGTGCGCATCGGCTTCCTCCATCGCCGACGGCGACTACATCAACGCTGCACCTCCTCACCTCCTGCAGGGGACGGGATTCGGCCGCATCTGTGACCACCGATGAGGGGAGAGATAGTGTGGACACTGTTATCTTGTTTTGATATGGAGAGGGTGAGAGAGCGAGACGCGAGAAACTCTATCAAACAAGAGGCTATAATGGAGTAAAACAATCTCTCCATAGCAGTGTTTTCAAATAGAATACGCGCGTTCCTGGAAAAAAGACACAAAAACTGGCGGTTTTTTAACGTACCAAGAAAGAAAACTCGATCAAAAACACGCCCCCGCTTCCAGGTCGCGAGAGTCGTCGCGCACACACACATAGACATAGACATGCATATCCGTGTTTACATAAAATTCCATTTCCATCTCCATCTCCAATCATATTTGTCCAACTGGCACATTATTTACGTTGTTAATTATATACGTGGCAATATTAACGTACGACATCTCTTGTTTGCGGGCGTCTGGACCGCTGCCACGGCCGCTCCTGACCAACCCGAACCCTCTTCATCACCCGTGCGTGCTTCCCGCCCGAAACGGTCAGTGCCGCATTCATGCCCGGCTAGAGCGGACGCGACCTCTCACTGGCGCCGGCATTGAACCAACGCGCCGGCCGAGAGAGCGCTGCCCGCGCCGCTTCCTGGTGCACTCGACTGCTCCGCGTTCAAAGGTCGCAATAGCCGGCCACAACATGCATGTAAAAAGTTCTTGGGAGTCCGTGCTACAGCTAGCTGTCCTCCCCCAACTCATCAATCTCTTCCAGTAGTACTAGCACTCCATGGCGCGATCCATCGACAAGCAGGCGGGAAAGTTATCGTATACTCGGTTTGCGGTGAGTGGCATGCCGCGCGACCGTGTGGGGTCGAGCCGTGGAGGAAGGTGAGACACGAACGCGACAGACGTGATTTAAATGTTGGTTTTGCTCGATGGCGCGATCCAATGAAACAAAACATTGGTTTCTCTCCGTTTCCATTTTTCTCTGGAAAAACGGAAACTTTCCACTCCATTTTCATTCCTACTCCAAGGTTGCCTCATTACAACATTCCATCAAATACAAAGGAAAACTAACACGCATGCTGATGCATCTCAATGATTCACAGATCATAGCCAATATTTACTTCACAACTAAAGACAAAAGTTGTGAGAGCGTGTACGAAAAAAATTACTGATGGGGTCACTATGACTTAAACCCTAAACCCTAAACAGGATTTAATTTCCTGGCCAGGTAGAACCTGTCGAAGGAAAGACGGCTGGCACCCTCGAATCATACGATGCTTTTGTGCAGTTCCACTAAAATCGAGCTGAGCATCCCTGATGGCAAAGATATTGAAGAAGTGTGATTAGAATAATAGTAATGGCACTAGTTCATGAGACATAAACTCATCACAAGTAGAAGCCGGTAGAAGTAGAGAAAGATCGACATGGAGATGGAGCTACATGGGGAGCTGCGGTAGTGGAGCAAGCCGGCTCCAAAAGGAAGATGGACTACCTGGGACGTCGGGCTGTAGCTAGAATGGCGGTTGGGACGCAGCATCGGCCCATACCATGGTGACCCCCGATTGGGACGCACCGACTGTGGATTTTCTCCCTCGCCGATGTCGACCGCGTCTATGCAGAACATTCTTCCCTTCCCCCAGCTGCGGGATCAGGCCGGATATGTGACCAGCGGTGTGGCCACTGTCGTTCTATGCTTGTGAAGAGAGCAACCCAAGCAAGCAGGCTTGTAGCTTAGGCTCCTGCTAGTGTATATATAGTGGTTTTCTTTTTCTCTCCATATCAACCATTTTATATTGCGTACCTGTCATTGAAGAGTGAAATGATGGTTGCTTCTTCCGACTAACTTACTGTGTGATTTGACTGCTCCTTTAGTGGCCCCTACATGTATGCAACAATCGCACATACACATGGATGCAAAAACGCGCGTGACACCCTAATGCATGCATGTCCGAGCACACGACGGAACACACACGGTCACGCTCAAGTGCTCAACCTACATGTGCATGCACACGCATACTCAGCCAGGGTGAGCTAGTGACCGTATAAACACTAGAAAATGTATATATTGAGTGCAATGAGCGTATTATGAAGTCCACTGACCGTATTTTTACAAATATACAGTGACAGACAGTGTATTTATCTCGTTTGAAATTAAGCCATATTAACCGGAGAGGAGGCAGTATGGACTAGCATTACTTTGATGTGTCCCGTCAACTTGCCGAACGAGGAGAAGCTTGCAGGACGGGAGAAGCTTGCGCGCGGTGGCTCATAGGACAAGGAGAAACTTTTGACTAATGCAAGCTCTCCTTCGCTCAGGCGGTGGACGTGCAACAGTTAATTTGTTGTCAGATTGCCAGAAACATACACTATACTAGTACTATTATTGTTGCACTTCCCGAAGAGGCGAACAGCCAAGCGTAAAGTTTACTAGTACTAGTACTACTACTATAGTCTATAGAGGTATGTACTATACTAGTACTAGGAACCGGATGGAGGAGCGTCTGCACTCTTATTATATTTTTAAAATGTGATAAAGCAATCTTCAACACATTTGGTTCTCTTCGAGGGCTCTCGCATGTGATAATGGAAGTTGATTGCATGGAACACTTGCCACAATTCTCGCTTAATTCTGGCTCATATCCTGTTACAAATAGGAGCGCTCGGTAATATTTCCTCTTTTTTTGTTATTCAGCATGTAAACAGGTAAGCAAACCTTGCGGCGCATCTTTGTGCGAACCGTGCTTGCTGCACTTTGAATGTGGCCGAGAGCTGGCTTGATGAAACACCTCGCTTCCTACTTCTTTTTTTTTGCGGGGTACCTCGCTTCCTAGTGACCAGTGTCTTGGCTGATCGTTCTAAGAATGCTTATATATGAATAAAGCTCTCTCATTTACCCGCAAAAAAGATTAAGCCATATTAACCGGAAAGGAGGGAGTATGGACTAGCACTACTTGTTGGTGTGTCCCGTCAACTCGCAGAACGAGGAGAAGCTTGCAAGACAAGGTGAAGCTCGCTTACGCCTTTTGACTAATGCAATGTACCCTCGCCCAGGCGGTGTACATGCATCAGTTCATTCGGTGTCAGATTGCCAGAGGCATACACTGTAGTACCGAACATGCGGAGTACCATCATTGTTCGACTTCACGAAGAGGCGAAGAGCCGAGCGCAAGGTTTAGTAGTACGAGTAGTACTTGTACTAGAACCGCATGGTGGAGCCTCTGTACTCTTATTTTTTTAATCTCTGATAAAGTACACATTTATTCCGGAGAAGGGCGGAAAACGACAGCCCAACATGTAATGATGATATCGATCAACCATGCTCGAATATATCTTGGCCTCCGTGTGAGCCCGTCTGTGTGTTCTCGCTCCTCGTCTCTCTCAAGGAACGGCGGGTTGGCCATTTTGCCGTCAAATGAGATCGGTTTACTCACACTCCGGTCCCACATGTCAGTGATATGCCAAGAGGAGGTGCGTTGACCGAGTGGCCATACGCGTACTTGGTTTTGCACCTTCATACTACTCCTCCCTCCGTCACAGATTACAGGGTGGGCTTCATTATGATGCATTTCTCTCAATGCATTTCCACCACCAGAGAGACTTTAGACGCGTTTGGTTTAATGCTCAATTAATTAGGGTGTGGTAACCGCAATTTTCTCTCGATATAGTACTACGGAGTGGAGTAAGTGCATGCATGTGTGTACCCGGGGTGGAAGCACTGCATGCATGTGTGTACGCATTATTTCCTCTAGTAATAGACGCCGTGCTATAACTACCATTGCTATTTTTCAGGCCGATCGCTAGTCACCTTGGTCCCAGAGATTTTCTCTTTTTCTGAAGCGCGCTCTATAAACAGTGACGGATGGAGTAGTATGAGCGGATTCAAAGAAGAGCGTATTGATGGTTGCTTCTTCTGAGCAACTTACAGTGGGAAAGGTGGGGCTTATGATTTGACTGCTCATTACTCACTATTAGTGCGGCGCAATGACCGGTCTGAGTCTCCCATGCGGCTGTGCACTACCCCCTCGGTTCTTAAATATACTCCGGAGTATTTGTCTTTCTAGATATTTCAACGAGTGACTACTCAAATATTTGTCTTTTTAGAGATTCAAATGGACTACTACATACGGATGTATATAGACATATTTTAGAGTGTAGATTCACTCATTTTGCTCCGTATATAGCCACTTGTTGAAATCTCTAGAGAGACAAATATTTAGGAACGGAGGGAGTACACATATGAAGCAAAATGAGTGAATCTACACTCTAAAATATGCCCATTTGAAATTTGTAAAAAGACAAATATTTAGGAGCGAAGGAGTATAATTTTGTGCATGGCACATGGACCCGGATGCCGAAGAGGCTTCTGGCAATGCTATCAGGCTTCCAGCATTTGTTTACATAATTGACGTACTATACAAATAATTTTCCAGCGACATGAAATTGTACAATGGTGTGAGCTTTCAGCTTTTCTTTCGTGTGTCTTGCCATCGATGCTCTTTTCGGAAACAATAGAAAACTAACTTCCTTGCTAATCAGAGCTAATATTTACATCACAACTGAAGACAAAGTTGTGAGAAGGTGTTAAATTAAAATTAATCCATGCTTTCATTTGCAGCAACGTCCCCCCAGCTCTCTCTAAATCAACAAGGCATGTTGGGAAAAAAAGTAGCTGTCTGGAGCATGCAACATTCCGATCATTTTGTGCAGTTCCACTAAAATAGAGCTGAGCGTCCCTGTTCCAAAGATATTAAGTGTGATTACGATAATAGAGGACTGCTGATGAAACAATAAACACACAAATAGAAGCTGGTCACCTTTGCAGTCTCTCTTAAGACTAGCTAGTTGGAGAAGATTAGGCTCAGAGTTGGATGAGGAGGATAGAGCAAAACCAATCTCCCTTTGTGCAGTCGCACTGAAATGTAGAGACGTTGCCCGTGTGACATTTTGGTAGAACTGCACAAAACACTCTTAAGAAAAAAGTGATTTGTGCAGTTCACCAAAAGGTCGCAATAGCAATGAGGTGAAATGGATAGCCCTGTTTACAAAAAAGAGGTAGAAAGGAAACAATTACTGGCCAATAACAGTTGATGACACATGCGACGACAAAAAAAAGCATATTCCTTGTCCTAAGGGAAGATAACAACACAGTTGTGTTTGTCTAAAACGGTGTGAGGACGAGATTGCAATATGGAAAGTACGCCAGACGAGCTATGTTTTGGGCAAAGAACTATGGAAGATCCACATGCAGCGACGTGGGAAGACGGGCAGTGGAGCAAGCCCGGAGGGGATACCTGGAGGTAGTCGGGATGTAACTAGGTGAGCGGCGGCGGGCGGAATCTACCCATACTACGGCAGCGAGCAGGTGGCGTAGGCCCTACCACGCCGGAGCTTGGTCAGAGAGAACGGCATGTACTGCAGATCGGGACGTGTTGCCTCAGCGCCGTCGAATGGAGAAACGATGCACATCCTCCCTTTCCTCCGGCGGACGGGATGCGGCCGGATCAGTGACCAACGGTGAGAAAGAGAGAGGCCACCGCAACCTTGTGTGAGATACTCTGAAGAGAGACAAACCAGGCAGGCAGGCTCCATTGTACACAGTCGAGAGGACTACCTTTTTCTCCATAAAAATCATTTTATATTCTGTGTACGTGCCATTGAGCGATATAACTTTATTTAAAAATAACGCGCCAACGCATCAAGTCGAACTTTGTTTTGTGCACGCGTGGTACACGACCTCCGTAGGTAAACAACCGCTACACACGTTCAAATTAGCACGTGGGCTGCCATTTCGTACAGAAATGAGCTCCCCCGTGTACCCGCGCGGGTGTGGCTGGGCACGAAGCGTGAGTACGTGCACGGTGCACCTATTCTCTTCTTGTATACGTACACCACGTACGTGGGGTTGTGTGAGAGAGATACAAACGTAGAGAGATATAGTGTGTG